>NW_005871062.1:7258051-7380053 GCF_000147115.1 Myotis lucifugus
ATCGCGAAGAAAAAGAATTACCACTAGTAAATGACATCTTTCCAGCTTGCCTATGATGGCAGCTCCCTTCGCCTAACAGTCAAAAAGGGGGGGCGGGGGGGAAGGTTGGGGGTAGTCGGGTGTGGAAGGTTGTGGCCGCCGGTGATTTTCAGATGGACCGAGTCTGCCACCTAGTGATAGGTCTTGCCGAGATTCCAGCTTTGGGCGGTGGGTGGACCGGGCCACTTCTGGTCTCCAAGTCTCCCAACCTGGTACTAGGTCTGGCAGGGAGGACAGCCTCCAGTGAGGATGTCACCCGACATCCAAAGTTTGGGTAAGATGGATGAAAATTATAAAGCCTCGGGATGCTTACCCGATCCAAGATTGCTTAGTGATGGGATCTGCCTCCAAGAAGAGAACCATAAAAGAACTCAAAAGAACTCGTTTTGATTACACTACCTCCAGATCGCGGTTACCTCTCCGGGTGAGGGGCTGGGACTGAGGGGGGTTGGGGGATGTTGGTAGTGGAGGGATGCCATGGGGGCTCTTAGGACATACAACTCGTTATAGTTGAGGAAACAGGCCTGATGAGGGGACCTGTAATGGTGAGACACTGACTTAGTCCAGGCCAGATTTTAAGTTTCTGAATTTCCAGGGTAGTGACTGAAAGTCAAAGGTAAGCTTACCTCCGCTCCTTTGAGGTATGCAAGAGGAGGAACAGCAGTCAGAGAGCCTTAATTCCAACCTCTTAGGTCACTGTAGTTGGAAATGGTTCTCCAGCTGTCTTGGAGGAATTGGTTTATAAAGTTTGGCCTAAGATTTTCAGTAACTAACATGAAACGCCTACAGTTGTGCTGAGGAGTGTGTGTGTGTGTGTGTGTGTGTGGGGGGGGGGGTCTCATACCTTGAGGGGGAGGGAGGCGTGTGTTAGGGAGTGATTAAGGCCCAGTCCCTGGACATGGGGAGATGCATCTTGCAGCACCTGAGGCTCACATTTAGATCCTGAAATTCCTCTCTATCCTCTTCTTTCTAAACTTTTCTAAGTGGCTTGGAGAGAAATCAGTTGTGTGGGTGGGTCGTATAGACCGGCAGAGTGTAATCCTCATAGAATTTGTTCCACAACCGCTTCATAGCAAACTTTTCTTTCTGGGAGTTAAAAACTTAAGATGGCAAACGTGCGTCGGTGTCCTGGCGGCCCCTAGCGACGGCCGCACGCACAGCCTCAGGAGACGCGGTCGTCTCCACCGCCCAGGTCCGCCGGAACCGAGTTTAGCCTCTCTCACTGGGGGAGTGGTTGGAGGCCGCGTCGGAGAAACGCGCCTCTGTTCGGGTTGGAAATGAATCTGGGGACGTGTTTGAAGAGCGGTCAAGTTTGACTCATCGCTTTCCAAGGACAGTTAGTGCCTTCCATCTTCATTAACGTGAATAAAGACCTTGGCTGACTTCTGTCCAGATCGGATTTTTAAAGGCATTGTTTGCTTGGGAAGATCATGCCGCTTCCCTCCCCCGCAGGCCTTTTTGCAGAAGCCGAGCGGGTCCAACCAGGATGGCCGAGATATCTTTGCTCGGGGACGTGGTTTGCTGGCATTGTCTGCCGGACCTTTCTGGAAGGCTGTCGCAAGCTGGGAGCATGGGGAGCGTCCCTTCTGCAGCTCCTCTTCAGATCTTGCTGATAAAACACATCCCTCTGTTTTATGGCATTTCCTAGAAGCTTGCAGGCTTAAAAGAGCGCTTTTGTCAGAAACGTGATAGAAATGAAAGTTAGGACATAATGTTCCTGAACACCTCGGGCCTCGGTCACCCAAATCGACTGCCGAGGCCACCGCATTATCAAATTGGCTTTCATCTACTGTCGACTCCCCACCCTCCCGTCCCCCAGCGAAAAAGCTCGAAGAGAGTCCCGCACTGAACAGAAACAACTCCGCAGTTTAACCCCATCCCCTACTGCGGGACCACTGTGGCTGGACCCGAGCTGTTCCTTAGTAGAGATGCTGCGTAGAAAGGGAGCGCTCCGCCTGCAGGAACCACGATGCGGGTTTCACTGCTCAGCTGCACCCTTATTAAAATTCCTCGTCCCTGCCCCTAAACAGTGCTTTACACTTCCACATTCTCCTTTGGATTTCTCAACGAGTTATTGGAGTTATTAGATTACCAATAACCCAACGGCCGGCCGGGATTGGGCGGGGGGTGGGGATAGGGGGTGGGGTGGAGGACCGAGTTCTCCAACTCCCGAGACTGTCGAAACTAGGTCAATGGGAAGGAAGAAGGGGCGGGGCGACCAGGGATTGTTGGTATCAAGCCCTGGTGGGAGGGCTCCCTCTAGTGTTCAGTAGCGGTGAAACATGATTCCGGGACTCCTGATTTCCAATAAGTGCATTTACTTAATTTTAACCTCTTTTTCCGAATTCACACCCCATCCCATATTAAATTTCAGCCTTCGCTTCCACCAGTATTCCACCGGGCGAAGGAATGAGAAAGCCTCAAAGTATGAGGCTGCAGAGGTCCAGTCTTGAACAACGGACCTTAACACCGCCTCCGTCGCTGACGGGTGGCGCGGCGCTGGGTGTCGCGGCGCTGGGTGTCGCCAACGCCAGTTTTAAGACCCAGCTGTGGCTTGAAAGGCTGCGTCTTTTGCATCCCCGGTACCCCAGCCCCAGCCCCCCAAAGTCCCTCTTGGAGCCCGCTGCTGAGATAAATAGGAGATAAATATAATTCCAAGGAAGGCTACGGGAAGGCGCGGCAACCTTGGAGCGCGCGCGTGCGCGCGGCGGGGTCGGCGTCCGGGCCTCTCGTGGATCCTAACCTTGTTGCTACGGGGTTTCGGAGAAATAGAATCCGGAAAAACCGAAACCTGTCCAGATTCGGCCTGGGCAGCTCTTATTCTAAAGACTTGGGGCGGAAACCCAGCCGAGCTGTGTTCCCCTACTTGCCAACGTAGGCGGAAGGGGCTTTCGGTTTAGTTTTTCTCCAACTCGGCTGGGGTACGCTGCATAGAGACCCTGAGCCCTCTACCTCTAGGCCTTGACGCCTCGCCTAACTATCCTCTTTAAAAGGATTTCGGGGCCAAGCGAAAAGAGAAAAGAAAAAAAAAAATGACGCCCCAGGCAAATAAACGCCAGACTTGGGCAACCTGAAGTCATGAAATGGACCCGAAATCCTGAGGTCTAGACCGGCTCTGCTACTAACTCGCCTGACCATCCCCGTTTATAAAACTGTTGCGGGGAAGGGTAGGACTCGAGCTGTGAGTGCCTGGATGCGCGTGGCCGACCGATTTCGGGGAAAGTGTCCGTACTCCCCGCCAGCCTCCGGGGCGCCCCCACCCCGCTCCCTTCCCGGTGAATCCCCGGCAGCCCGCGCGGCGCAGGCGGCGATCCCGGCGGCCGTTGGGGGCCAGCGGCTTCCTGGAAAGTTACTTCTCGTTGGAGCCGGCGATAGGCAGAGAGTGTTCTGTGAACTCCGCTGAGCGGAGATCGACGACATTCCGGGAATGAGAGGGCTGAGCCATTCCCCTCACTGCCCCCTGCCTTGACGGCGTAACAGGAAAAGAAAGAGGCACACACAATGTTAGTTCCCGAGGTGCACGAAAAGTTTTATCTGAATACAACCAAATTCAGGGCTGCCACGGTAGTCCCGCGGGGCCTCCGCCGAGCCCACGGGGACTCGGAGACAGATGGGCAGCGGTGGTGGCACAACGCCCCCGGGTGGGCAGCCCCTGGCAGCCAGGTACCGTATAGAAGGGGTGGGCTTGCTCCCGCGCGCAGGGCTTGGGTGTGTGTGAGCGAGAGAATGGGGCTGCCCAGTGCCCACCGAGTGTAGGGAGGAGGAAAAGGATGGGTCTTTGTATTGGCTCCCTGTCTCCAGAACATAGCCTTCCTCTCATCTCCTGTTTGGTCTGTCATTTCTGCTCTCTCTCTCTCTCTCTCTCTCTCTCTTCTCTCTTCTCTCTCTCTCCTTTCTCTCTCTCTTCTCTCTCTCTCTCTCTCTCTCTCTCTCTCTCCTCTTTCTTTTTTTCTTTTCTTTTCTTTTCTTTTCTTTTCTTTTCTTTTCTTTTCTTTTCTTTTCTTTTCTTTCTTTCTTTTTTTAGGGGGAGGACGCTCTTTTTTCTTCTCCAAATCCTTTAAGGACCTGCCTTTCTCCTGAGGGTGCCTAAGTTTAAAGCACAAAGGAAAGAGTGTGTGTGTGTGTGTGTGTGTGTGTGTGTGTGTGTGTTTGCTGGGTGGGGGTGGGGGGAGGAGAAGACAATCTTTAACTCTCATTTCGTGGTTTTTTAACTCTCACTTGGTAGTTACTGTGGCTGGGGCGGGGTGGGCTGGATTCAGAGGAGTCCAGGTCTGGGCCCTTGCAGTTGTCACTTTCTCCTGGACAGCTCTGATCTCTTGGTTGTTTTTGTGGAATGAATCTTGTGTGTGTCTGGTGCGTTTCTGAAGCTAGCAGACAGGTTTGCCCAGGGCTTGCTGGTGATTAGTTTTGAGATGTTGGGCAAGGCTTGTCCCCCTGGAGCCTCAGTGTCCTCCCCACTAAATCAGGGCTGTTATGAGTATCAGATACAATAATGGACTGGAAGGAGCCGAGTGGTCTGTAAAAAACAAGCCAAATGCTAGTGGTCCCTCCACACCTGCAGCATCTAGAGGGAAGTCCATCACCCACACCCACCATAACCCACATATTCACTAATTGTGGAACCTCCTGAGACAGAGCTATGTAGGAAGGAGTGGACTCAATAAGGACATGGACCTCAGTGTGTGTGCATTTATTTTGGGACAACCCAGGCAGAGGTTTAGGGTGAAAAGGGCCCAGCCCGGAGCATGGCTGATAGTAGACCCAGGGGAATTGTTTTGTTTGTTTCAATCCGAATCTGGAGTGAATCATTGACAAGTGTCAAGGTGAAATGGCAAATCTGGGCTTCCTGTGGTCCAAAGGTGTGTGACTGGAAATCCACAGGAGAGCTGGTGGTTGCAGCTGGCTGGAGGACAGCCTTCGGTATTACAGAAGGGTTTAAGGATCTCTTCCATGAGGGAAGAGGAGCGGGTTTATAAATAAACCTCACATGTGCCTTCAACATTCTTTTTCAAAGGAGACCAATCATTGAACTATTGTTAGGATCAATTTAGTGTATCTCTCTTTGCCCATTTTGAGTTAGAACGGGGAGAGGAGGAAATAGGTTCTTTTGTCTTTTTCTGTCCTCTCCCTTCCCCCATTTTCTTCCCCCTAACCCCACTCCCTCACATACACACCTAACCTTGAAGCCGATGAGATTGAGTGACTGGCACTTGGGACCACAGAGAATTGTCAGAGTTTTTGGTTACAGACTCAAGGAAACCTCTCATTTTAGTGCTCATTTGGTAAGACTCAGCAGCCTGGAATGGGGGCAAAGTGTTTGTGTGGGGGAAAGGAACTTAAAAATGAGATTCACCCACGTCAGGGTGCTGTCTTGCATGTTCTACAGCACGTAGGCTGATGTGGAAAGGGTCAGGAATTTGAGCCAGAAGACCTAGGGCCGGGCTATTCACCATCTATGTGGTCTAACAAGACCTCCCTGGCCTCGGGCCCCTTTACCTGGAAAATAACTAAGGCCTAGGCTTTTTTTAAAAGGGGGTGGGGAAGAGGGCTAAGATAGTTTTTTTGTTGGTGTTGCTCTGCAGCCCATATACTGTCATAAATGAGAGTCTTCCACCTGTGCTTTTAAATTATTTTGTTTTAAAGAAACCAATTTGGAGAAGGTACATATTTCATTAGTGCTCCCGGGCCAGTTCTCAGCTAAATCAGACAATTAAATCTTTTCACCAGCAGGGGGAAGCACAAACTTGCAAGATTGTGGTAGTATATCTTGTCTTAGACCCAGGAGGGAAGGGAGAGGAAACTTTTAAACAGAAGGCAAAGATCCTTAAGAAAAGCATAGCTAGGCCATTGCAGGTTGTATTCTGCAGATTCTGTATTCAGTACTTCAGTACTTTCAGACAGTCAGGAAGTACTGCCTGGCTGTTTTGTCCTGGGAAAGCCACTTGAACCCGAGTCTCAGTTTTGTCACCAGTGAAATTAGGGTAAAGATATTGACCTTGTTGGCCTTGTGGAATCATTTTAAGACTTGAAAAAATAATATTTTAGCAGGTTTCGAAAAGCGTCCAAAGTTTTTAGGCCCCTGAATGATCATCCTTATTAATACTGATTTTTTTTCTTTCTTTAAATGTTTTCTTTCCCATAAATGCACTGGCTTTGGGGTAGTGAACATTGTTTCCACTGAGAAAGGAAACATATGTGTATATGTATATGTAATTAATGTATGTACTGTATCCCCAGTACTCAGGGTATAAACATTATCGCAGGGCTTCGGGTGCCTGTTGTTTTCATAAGAGCAGAGCTGGAAAAATGTTTCCTAGCTTATAGTAAAACCGCACCAGCTGGCAGGCTGCAGCTATCAAAGTAAAACTAAACACGTGTGTTCTAAAATAAGACCATAGTGGACAATCTTACATTCATTAAATCAATTTCTGTTTGTTTGTTTTTTCTCTTCCCTGCAGGTTTTAAGCAAAATTTTGGACTGTGAATCAAGGCATTGGGTAAGTAAATTGAATTATATGCCTTAAGATTTTGTGGGGAAACTGTTTCTTTTGAATTTGCCAATGCATATGTTTCTGTGAACTTTGCCACTTTTCATTAGATGAGGTGAAGGATTGCTGATTCCTTCTCTATCACTCCCAGCCCTCATCCTGTACCCCTGCGTTAGACTATCTTAACACTGTTGTGTGATCATTCATTCCCCAAATTATTTTAGTTCAAATTAATGTAGCCACCTACTATGCACTAGCAATGTGCTAGGTGCTCGTCGGAACATTGAGATAATTCTAAAGCCTAATAGAGGAGAAATGAGATACTGATGAGAATAGCTACAATTTTTCAGAACCTAGGCTATGGATCAGGCACATACCTCTAATTTTGCAACTACATAGGTATTACTACTCTCATTTTGGGAAACCAAAGCCCAGAAACATTGAGCAACCAGCTCCAAGTCACACAGCTCAAAAAAGGTCAAGCTAGTATGCTAACCTTCAAAGCCTGGTTCTCTCCCCTGTCACACACTCACTGCTTCTCAATGCCGGTAGAGTATTTGATATGTGGGGAAAAACACTCAACAATATTCATTCCCTTCCCCTTTTCTGTAAAGGGCTTTCTATTCCAATTTGTTGGATAAAAATTATTCTCCCCATTTTACAGATGTGAACAGTAATATCCAGAGATGGGCCATGAATTATTTAAAGACCAAACACAAGGGGCCTCAGTTTGCATTCCATGCTAGCAGGCTGAACGACCTGCTCTCATGCTCCTGGTAAGCAAGAAACAGGTTCTGGTTAACTAATAGGATTTTGACCCCCTTTTTGCAGGTGAAGACAAAATGGCCTCGCCGGCTGATAGCTGTATCCAGTTCACCCGCCATGCCAGTGATGTTCTTCTCAACCTTAATCGCCTCCGGAGCCGGGACATCTTGACTGATGTTGTCATAGTGGTGAGCCGTGAGCAGTTTAGAGCCCATAAGACAGTCCTCATGGCCTGCAGGTGAGGGTCTGGAAAGGAAATTTAGATGAATATAAGGGGAGTATGGTGCTGGCAGCGAACGAGGTGGAACATGTGGGCCTCTTGCTGTGTTTGGGATCACATCTGATTTGTGTCCAGATGTCCAGCCTGGCTGGGTAGCCTCCCAGAAAGGGAATGAATGCCCACACCTTTCAAGAAGAAAGTGTTTCTATTCTGTGGGAATAGAGGGAGAAGAAATCACATACTGTCTCAAGAAAGGATGTGTTTGGAGCAAACATGGAGAATAACTTCAGTTTACATGTAAAAAAAAATGAAAAGTGAAAGAGATTTTTAAAATATGTTAAGCAAGCTAATTTGAAATATTTTGCACTTTTATTCCATAATTGTATTTCTTTTATACCGTGGCTGTATTTCCATGGGTAAGTTAGTGAAAGTGAGCCAGCTATTTCTTCATATTTGTCAAGGATTTCAAGTGTTCACAGCAATTTTATATTACATCATCTCCCTGGATCTTCATAGTGGCCTGTGTCATGGATGGCATGATTGCCTCCATTATGTAGATCAGTGGTTCTCAACCTTGGCTGCACATTAAAATCACCTGGGAATCTTTTTAAAATCCTGATTTCTGGGCCTCGTCCTCCGTAAATTCTGTTTCTTTCTTATGGGGTGGGGCCACAGCATTAGTAACAAAGAAACAGAATTTCTGGAGGATGAGGCCCAGAAATCAGGATTTTAAAAAGATTCCCAGGTGATTCTAATGTGCAGCCAAGGTTGAGAACCACTGCTTTACATGTTCATTCTTGCCTCAACCCTGTAAGGTAGATACTATTGTTTTTGCTTTGCAGATAAGGAAACTAAGGTATAGAGAAGTATCTTACCCAAGGTTGCATTCCTTCTTACTGGTGGAAGTGGGGCTCACTTCTGCAACACACTCAGGAAGAGTACACTTGAGGTGGCAGCCCTAAATTTTGGCTTCTGAGTGCTCTTTCCTCAGCCAGACAGCATGGTATCTGGAGGCTTGACTTGGACCTTCTAGGAATACTGAACTTGTAATAGTCTATGGGATTTTAGAAAAAAATCAGTAGAATGTAGATGTAGGCATCATTTTATTGATTTATCATCATTATTCAACTTAGTTTTTAAAAAATACAATAAGAGTTGTAAAATAAGAAAAAGAGATGGAACAAGGAAAAGGCTTATCTCAAAGATAGGGATAAAAAATAGTTACTGCAAATGAATGTTAAATTTAACTCTGGTCATCTGTGCAGTTATAACACTAAAAGGAAAACAAGTTCTGGGACTTTGAGAGAATCACTTAACATCTTTGATCTTCGTTTCCTCATTTGAAAAGAGGGAGAATGATAGTATCTACCTGGCAAGGTTGTGAAGAATAAATATAAAAAGTGCTTAATGACTCACTGGCATTTGATAAGCACTCCGTAAATGGCACTATTATTAATTGCTGTGGAAGTTTTGGAGGTAGGGCCTGGGGAGAGGGGCTGCACGTGATGCTGACTGTAATTGATGAGAGTCTATACGCTGCTATAATGAGACATGTGTTTGTTTTACAGTGGCCTGTTCTACAGCATCTTCACAGACCAGTTGAAATGCAACCTGAGTGTGATCAATCTGGATCCTGAGATCAACCCCGAGGGGTTCTGCATCCTCCTGGACTTCATGTACACATCTCGGCTCAACCTGAGGGAGGGCAACATTATGGCCGTGATGGCCACAGCTATGTACCTGCAGATGGAGCATGTCGTGGACACTTGCCGGAAGTTTATCAAGGCCAGGTGAGCTGCCACCAGGTGGAAGCCTGGGAGATGAGAGGGATCAGAAGGGATGAGAAACCCTGGACATTGCTTGCATACAGAAAAAAAAAATAATCCTCTGTAATGTGCCACAACCTACATTTCCACTATTTTTGCACACTTCTGCCCTTATGAAATCCCGTGCTCCAGCCAACTTGACTCCTTACTGCTATCCAGATACACCTCGTGCATCCTCACCTCCAGCTCTCTCCCATTCACTTGACATGCCCTTTCCTCCCACCTACCCTATAAGGCCATGCTTGGATGCCAGCTCCTCTGTGGATGTTTTTATGATTATCACTCAGCTCTTTCTTCTGCTCTTCCTTTCTGTTCCAAAGCCTTTGCTTATCCTTTAGATTTTTCTTCTATTTTAGCTACTCCCTATCCAAGGGCTGGGAAGACATACCATTATGTAAAGGTGAGGAATCTGAGAGCCAAAGAAGGGAGGAGCTTTGTTTAGAACCATTTGATTCACTGCTCTGGGGTGATCGTAACCCTTGTCAAACAGAAGGGTTTCTAGCCTCTGTTTGAACCCCACCAGGAGCTGGGAACGCAGCGTTCCCAGAGCCATGCAGTCTACCTTGGACAGTCAGAAAGCTCCTCTTTATGGCGAGTTGAAATGGCTCCCCTAATATTCACTCATTGGTTCTAGCTCTGTTAACTGTGATCATGTTTGAGTTGGCCTATTTTTCGCCCACATAGTGTCCTTTCCAGTATATGCAGCTAGAACTCTTTGTCTTCTGTGGGTGATAATGGTGGCAAGATCATCAGAACCATCATTTCCGAGTGCTTTCTCTAGGTCAGGCCCGATGCTTGGAGTGGTTAAGTAACTTGCTCCAGGTCACACAGCTGCTAAGTGGCTCAGCTGGGACTGGAAGCCAGGTCTGGCTGTTTCAGAGTCAGGGCTTCCTGCACAAGCAAGGCTGCCTATTTTCCAAAGTCCACTTACCTATGACTCGAGTCCTTTTCTCCCCAGGGCACCAGTTTGCCTATGGCCCTCTGCACATGTGGCACCAGGACTGTATGAATTCTTCCCTCCCTGAGCCTCAGTTCCCATATGTATAAAATGGAGACAGTAATACCTGCCTTCCCTTCCTTGCAGGATTTTGCCTGGGTGAACTGAGATAAGGGCTCTGAAAGCTTTACATTCCATAGTAATCCAAAGAATTACAGAGTCACATTCCTGCTTATGTATGTGACGTAAACAGGCTCAGATTGTGTGGGTAACTCTCTTCACTGGGCCTATTTACACAACTGTGGGCTAGATTGCTAGATTTCAAGCATTAGTGCCTTGTAATTGCAAGTGTTTCCCTACTCCAAAGCCATATTTCCTATGTCTCGCTGGCTCAAGCACAACTGTGGTTGCATAGACAGTGGCACTTGGGAGGTCGTCTGTGTAGTAGTTCTAATTTGGAGGCCGGTGTCTTCTCTTGTTTTCTCCTGCAGTGAAGCAGAGATGGTTCCTGCCATCAAGCCTCCCCGTGAAGATTATCTGAACAGCCGGATGCTGATGCCCCAAGACATCATGGCCTATCGGGGCCGTGAGGTGGTGGAGAACAACCTGCCGCTGAGGAACCCCCCGGGGTGTGAGAGCAGAGCCTTTGCCCCCAGCCTGTACAGTGGCCTGTCCACACCGCCAGCCTCTTATCCCGTGTACAGCCACCTCCCTGTCAGCAGCTTCCTCTTCTCCGATGAGGAGCTGCGGGATGCCCGGATGCCTGTGGCCAACCCCTTCCCCAAGGAGCGAGCCCTCC
Organism: Myotis lucifugus; assembly: GCF_000147115.1. Taxonomy (NCBI): domain Eukaryota; kingdom Metazoa; phylum Chordata; class Mammalia; order Chiroptera; family Vespertilionidae; genus Myotis; species Myotis lucifugus. Next base: position 7,269,126 of record NW_005871062.1, read on the forward strand.
CCTGCGATAGTGCCAGGCCAATCCCTGGGGAGTACAGCCGGCTGGCCATGGAGATACCCCACAGTGTGTGCCACAGCAACATCTACTCACCCAAGGAGACGGCCCCAGAGGAGGCACGGAGTGACATGCACTACAGTGTGGCCGAGGGCCCCAAGCCAGCTGCCCCCTCGGCCCGGAATGTCCCATACTTCCCCTGTGACAAGGCCGGCAAGGAGGAAGAGAGACCCTCTTCAGAGGATGAAATTGCCCTGCACTTCGAGCCCCCCAATGCACCCCTAAACCGGAAGGGTCTGGTTAGTCCCCAGAGTCCCCAGAAGTCCGACTGCCAGCCCAACTCGCCCACAGAGTCCTGCAGCAGCAAGAATGCCTGCATCCTTCAGACCTCTGGCTCCCCTCCAGCCAAGAGCCCCACCGACCCCAAAGCCTGCAACTGGAAGAAATACAAGTTTATTGTGCTCAACAGCCTCAACCAGAACGCCAAACCGGAGGAGCCCGAGCAGGCCGAGCTGGGCCGCCTTTCCCCTCGAGCCTACCCTGCCCCACCAGCCTGCCAGCCGCCCATGGAGCCGGAGAACCTTGACCTCCAGTCCCCAGCTAAGCTCAGCACCAATGGGGAGGACTCCACCATCCCTCAGGCCAGCCGGCTCAATAACATTGTCAACAGGTGATTGAAGAGGCAGTCCAGGCCTGGGCTCAGGGGTTACCTGGCAGGGTTCCGGGGGTCACTTCTGAGGGATGCAGGGGCTATCGGAGCCTATCAGAGGAGTGGGATAAGTGCCTAATGATTGACTTCACCTAAGTAAGGATGGAGATTTGTCCATAGCCAGCCAGGGAATTCCCGCCTCTGTTCTGTGGGAAAGAAACTAGGTCCGGGAGTGGGGACCGGTGAAGGGCTCGCCTCTGCTTCAGCGGCTGAGGCTCTGTTCTTCCTCGCAGGTCTCTCGCAGGCTCCCCCCGCAGCAGCAGCAGCAGTGAGAGCCACTCGCCCCTCTACCTGCACCCCCCGAAGTGCACGTCCTGCGGCTCTCAGTCCCCACAGCACGCGGAGATGTGCCTCCACACCACCGGCCCCACGTTCCCTGAGGAGATGGGAGAGACCCACTCTGAGTACTCGGATTCCAGCTGTGGTGAGTCCCACCCTCCGACCTCTCCGACCAGGGAGAAGGCCTGCCCCTGCCTCTGCTTTGTGGGGGTTTGTCTTCCATTGTATTTATGCTGTTGTCATCAGTTGGGAGAAATTCCTGATGAAGTCCATTGGCACCAGCTGATCGCTCCACTCTTGACCTTGTAGGGAACTAGGCTGACCAAAGCAGGAGATGGGGTGTTAGAGTTAATCCTGGGTAACAGAGAATGATCAAACAGACTTTGTAGCTTCATTCCAGAAAAAGAAGCTTGTGGGGCTGTAACTCCCAGCGCTTTCTCAGCCCCTCTGGGCCTAAACTGCAAGTGCAGGATCTATGGGCATGTTAGTGCACCTGCTGGGTTGTCCGTTCCGGAGGGGAAGCATCTAAACTGATTCACTCCTGCATCTCCCATAGGTCCTTAGGGAGTCTCTAGAACAGAGTGGGTACTCAGTAAATGTTAGCTGAACTAGATTAGTTGAACAGAATTATTAAATTGGGGTCAGGAAATGGAGAGGATTCCAGAATTATTAAATTATTATTTCTGAATAGTCTGTGTTTGACATCCCCAGTTTTTACCAGATGAAAAAGTCTGTCTTCCTGCAGCTCTGGCTCCCATAATATAGCGCAGAAATATCGAATCAGGGCTGAGCCACCATGAGGTGTCATTTTCAAATTGTTATAACCAAAGGAAAAATAAATTATTTACACTGAGAGATTTGGCACAGGGTTGTGGACCTATAGTTAAGAGAGCAGAGGCTGTAACTCCCAGCTGTAATGTCCCCGTCTGTCCCTCTGGCCATTTGCTTTTGTTCTGCACTCGAGCTCCTTCTCTCTGGGCCTCTATTTCTACTCCCACCATCATCTGTAGTCTCCCAGTCTCACAGATCTTTGGGAGACATGAAATGCAGATCGGTGCAAGGGTGACCGTGTTTGTCATTCATCTTCCCAAAGACTTCAAAGTATCATTGCATTTGATTTAATCTTACATTCCTATGCTGCTTTTGTTATGTCAGGTGCTCCTATGAAGCAGGTAGGACAGGGGCTTATTATCCTGATTTTGGAGATAGAGACACAGACAGAGGCTCAGGGACCTGAAGGGCCTGGCCAAGGGCGTCTGTGAATGAATACAAATAAAACTATGAACTGATAAGAGCAGCCAGTTCTCAGCGCTCTCCAGAAAAGGGAGAGCCCCGCGGTGCCTTCCTCAAGCTGCTGTGGGCCATATGGGTACCTGCTGGTTCGAGCTTCCTTCTGTAACTTAGTATTCAAATGTCTCCTTTCTCCTTCTAAATGCTAAGAAAGCCCTAACCGGTTTGGCTCAGTGGATAGAGCGTCGGCCTGCGGACTGAAAGGTCCCAGGTTCGATTCCGGTCAAGGGCATGTACCTTGGTTGCGGTCACATCCCCAGTTGGGGGTGTGCAGGAGGCAGCTGATTGATGTTTCTCTCTCATCGATGTTTCTAACTCTCTATCCCTTTCCCTTCCTCTCTGTGAAAAATCAATAAAATATATTTAAAAAATAAATAAATAAATAAATAAATAAATAAATAAATGCTAAGAAAAAGAAAATCTCCACAGGCCCTTTGCTCTGGGCTCCCCTGTATGTTGGGTGGGCAGGGGCACTGGGGTGGCTGTGGAGGTGAGGGGCCTTGGAGCCCCATCTCTCTTGCTCTCGCTGATGTTTGTGTCCCCTCCCACCCTTTGACAGAGAATGGGGCCTTCTTCTGCAATGAGTGTGACTGCCGCTTCTCTGAGGAAGCCTCGCTCAAGAGGCACACGCTGCAGACCCACAGTGACAAACCCTACAAGTGTGACCGCTGCCAGGCCTCCTTCCGCTACAAGGGCAACCTCGCCAGCCACAAGACCGTCCATACGGGTATGGCCCTGCCCCACCTGAGCTTGCTGATTTTCCTGGGGTCAGGAAAGGGAGAGGGTTCCAGAGAAAGCAGTCTGGGGCTTGGTACCAGTGGAGTGAGGCAGAGAGCAGGCCCCGTCCTGGCCTGAATGAGGGCTCTAGCCTTGTCACATCTTTGCTTAGTGGCTGGTCCACTCCATGTACCCTTCGTCTTTCCTCTGAGCTGCTCTGTTCTGCTTCTCTTCTTTTGCTAGAGTCAGAAGTGTTGATCCCACTGTTGAGAAGGAGAAACTAAGGTTGAGAGACACAAAGTAGATTTGGTTTTTGCAAAGCCAGAAAAAACACACACAAAAAAAGGCCTCTTGATTTCCTCTAAGGGCCTATTCCTTATCAACTCACATTCCTTTACCAGGTAGCTTCTAATAACCTGATTGTTGTCCAAAGTTGACTCTCTCTTGGTATTTTAAATGGCTCCTTTATCCCAGAAACTTTCCATGAAGGAAGGCACAGCCCTCTATTGGTTTCCTCTGTCTGAACACCTAATCCAACTCAGGCCCCACCTCCTTTGCCAATGGAATCCAGCTGTAGTTGCCACAAGCGGAAAAGCATGTTTGTTCTGAAAGAAACTAGAGCAGCCTGATGGTATCTCCCTGCAGAGTGGGTTGACTAGTGAGTCAGTCTTATCCAAGCGAAGAGCTAGAAGAGCCTTTCCAAGCCGTCAGCGTTCACCCCTCAGGTTCCAGAGAGGGAAACTGAGGCCCAGAGAAGGAGAGTGACTTTTCCGAGTCCCACTGTTAAATGATCCTGATGACAAAGCTGGTTCCAAGGCTTCCTGGAACCTCACTCTCTCCCTGTTCCACACCCAGCATTGTTTCTACCCCTACATGCTTTTAAACTGTGATCAAGGGGGTGCTGTTGTGTGTATGTGGGGAGGGGAGGCAGGCCCCTGGATCCTCTCTTTGACACCTTCCAAGGGACAGTAAGTCAAAACAGCCCTGGGAAAGGCAGCTTGCTTTGAAATCCAGGAGCCAGAGACTATGGTGAACTCCATTGAACATAGCTATCCTTTTTCCTTTTCCCTCGGTAATAGGTGAGAAACCCTATCGCTGTAACATCTGTGGGGCCCAGTTCAACCGACCGGCGAACCTGAAAACCCACACTCGAATTCACTCTGGAGAGAAGCCCTACAAATGTGAAACCTGCGGAGCCAGATTTGTACAGGTGAGCTGGGGGCCTGGGGAAAGGACCCCTCGGCCTGTGCATGCGGCTGCCCAGGGGTGTGCAGCTCACCCCGACAGAGCCTCTCACGCTTTGCTCTTCTGCCCAGGTGGCCCACCTCCGTGCCCACGTGCTTATCCATACTGGCGAGAAGCCCTATCCGTGTGAAATCTGTGGCACCCGTTTCCGGCATCTTCAGACTCTAAAGAGCCACCTGCGAATCCACACGGGAGAGAAACCTTACCATGTAAGGGAGCCTTTGTGGCTACTGGTTGACCTGGGGGGGACAGGGACATGGAGGGGCAGGGCAGCAGAACTGTTTGCTCCTGTCTCAAGTGCACAGTGGGATGGTCACTGGACTTGGGATCATAGACATAGATTTGGGCCTGATTTTCAAAGAGACCCTGCTTGACCTTGGCCTGGGTCTCAGTTTCCTCATCTTTAAAGGGGGGTAATGGGTTTAGTGATCTGGGCCTTAGGAAAGAGGTCTGGACTATGAATACATAAATGGTGGAGTCACTCATTCATTCATTCCAACATGCTTATTGAGTGCTTACAAGCATGCCTCAGTGCTGGGCTTGATGTCTACTGAAGACGAGCTCAGGAGTTTGAAAAGGAGCAGCCAACAATAGCATTAGGAGTAGAAGAATGTGGTGACATAAAATAAAACAGAGAAAAGGACATTTCAAGAAGGAAAGGAACAAGTGGCCAGCAGCCAGCAGCCATGATCGGCCCATCAGAATCATGGCGTTCCAGGGCAGGGACTCTGCAAATTAATGGCTTATAGGCTAATTTTTAAACCTTCCATGAGCTAAGAGTGGTTTTTATACACTCAAGTGTGTAAAAAACAAACAAACAAACAATATTTTGTGATACGTGCAAATTTTATAAAATTTAAATTTCAGTCCATAAGCAAAGTTTTATTGGAACACAGCCTTGCTTACTTATTTATGGATTGTCCGTGGCTACTTTTAACAACACAGCAGCAGAACTGAGTGGTTGTGTCAGAGAATGTAAAATATCCCACGAAACCTAAAATATTTACTGTCTGGCTCCATAGAAAAATAGTTTGCAGATCTCTGCTATAGAGGGGAAGACACTGGACAGGCAGCTGAGATATCTTGGTTCTTATCATGGCCTTGGGCAAGCCCTGCCCCTCTCCCTGGGCCACAGTTTTCTTTTTCTGTGAAATGATGAGGATGCTGTAGAAGAGCAGTTTTCAAATTGTTCTCTTTCAGTCACTGAGGTTCTTTGGCCCCGAAGGGCAGTACTGAGACCGCAGCCTCTTTTATCTTTCTAGTTTCCATCTAATCTGAAAAGAGAATATGGCATCACTCTACTTAGTGATGAGCACGAGAACGAACCGAAGAATGGTTAACCCATATCACAAACGTTAGCAGCAAAATGGGGTTATTTTCATTGTCTTGTTTATTAATCCTTGAGTGAATATCTTTTTACTTGCTATTTATTCTTGGGTGTATTAGTTATCCTCTTAGTACCTTAATTTTATCACCTACAAATTGAGCCCATAAGAGGACCTACCGCATAGAGTTGTTGTATTAAGTAAATGAATTCGCTAAAATGTGCAGAGCAGTTGACATGTGGTAAGAGGAAAATAAATCTTTGCTATTATAATTATCCTCTAGAACAGGGGTGGGCAAACTTTTTGACTCGAGGGCCACAATGGGTTCTTAAACTGGACCGGAGGGCCGGAACAAAAGCATGGATGGAGTGTTTGTGTGAACTAATATAAATTCAAAGTAAACATCATTACATAAAAGGGTACGGCCTTTTTTTTTTTTAGTTTTATTCATTTCAAATGGGCCGGATCCGGCCCGCGGGCCGTAGTTTGCCCACGGCTGCTCTAGAAGTTTAGACGCACAGGATGTCTGAGTTAGGAGTGACCTGCAGAGTGTATTGATTCAGTTTCATACAGAGGGACAGCCAAGGCCCAGAGAGAGAAATGACGCACGCAGGGCACACAGTGGAGGGTGGCATGGATGGGTCCCATTTCTCCCAAGACCAGGGCTCTTTCTACTCATTGTCCTGCCCATTTGATTTGTTTATTTCTGTAAATGTATTTCCATTTTTACTTTAAAACATATTCTCTATATGAACACATTTTATTACACTTTTATTTAGAATGGTTTCACATTTATAGAAAAGTGGCAAAGGAGGTGCAGAGAGCTCCTATGTGCACCCAGTTTCCCCTGTTGTTAACGTCTTACGTCTTACGTCAGTATGATACCTTTGTCACAACTAATGAACCCATACTGATATGTTATTGCAAACTAAAGTCCATACTTTATTTGGATTTTCTTTTTACCTAAATTGCCCTTTTTCTCTCAAGGATTATGTTCAGGTTACCCCATAGTGTCATTCATTTTACTTTTAAGTAACTCTTCCACTAAAACCATTAGCATCCATTCATTGAATCAAAGCAAGAAACAGCTCTACCTGGTGATGCCTTGTTAGCGTACCTAAAGTGTACACACGAAGAAGGAGTCTAACTGCATTTTTAAGGCATATCCTTAGACTCATCAATTTTCATGAGTCAGTCCATTTGTCCAAATGTGTTCAGATTTAATGTATAATTGCCTAAGAAGTATATTCTGCTAGATACTAAGAAGATTATAAAGTTTAGTAAGGAGTGGTCACTGCCCCTGAAGCATTCCCCACCTAATAAGACAAGGCTAGAAATCTTACAGAGGTTCAATGGGAAGAGGGATTCTTTTCATTCTAGAGAGATTCAGAGACTCCTTAATAATTAGGGGAGTTTTCACCTGAGCTGCATTTTTTTGGATAAGACTTGAACTTGTGGAGTTAAGTCAGGGAAATACAGCTTAAGCAGGAGAGAAGTCTGGGCAACATTTTGGAAAGCAGGGAAGGGACATTTGCACAAAGCGGTACTGGTCCCTTAGGAGGATCCCAGATTCAGGTGGGCTCGCAACCTGGCCCCTAAGAGGAAACAGCTGCTGGATGGCTCACAGGGAGAGACAGGGCGAAACTCCTTCTCTGGGTCTTTGAACGATGACATGTTTCCTGGGCTGATGACAGCTAACAGTTTACCTCTGGTTTTCCTTCAGTGCGAGAAGTGTAACCTGCATTTCCGTCACAAAAGCCAGCTGCGTCTTCACTTGCGCCAGAAGCATGGCGCCATCACCAACACCAAGGTGCAATACCGCGTGTCCGCCACCGACCTGCCCCCGGAGCTGCCCAAGGCCTGCTGAAGCATGGAGTGTTGACGCTTTCCACTCGAGCCCCTTCTCAGAATCTACCCAAAGGATACTGTAACACTTTACAGCATTCATCCCATGATGTAGTGCCTCTTTCATCAACTAGTGCAAATCATAGCTGGGTATGGGGGGTGGGGGGAGGGGCGTGGGGACCGGGAGCCAAGGCAGCTCCCCTTCCCCCACTGCCATCCAACATTAAGAAAATAATATTGCTTCTTCTCCTATGTGCAAGGCGAACCATGTCAGCAAAAAGCAGAATCATTTTGTACATCAAAGTGGGAGAGTATGCAAAAGCTCTGACTTGACTTAGTCTGCAAAATGAGGAATGTATATGTTTTGTGGGAACAGATGTTTCTTTTGTATGTAAATGTGCTTTCTTTTAAAAGAAGAGACTTCGGTATGTTATCAAACAGAGGGCTTTAATTTTTTTAACCAAAGGTGAAGGAATATATGGCAGAGTTGTAAATATATAAATATATATATAAAATAAATATATATATATATATAAACCTAAAAAAGATATATTAAAAATATGACATTGTGTTAAAGGCTCGATTTTGTATCTGCAGGCAGACACGGATCTGAGAATCTTTATTGAGAAAGAGCACTTAAGAGAATATTTTAAGTATTGCATCTGTTTAAGTAAGAAAATATTTTGTCTAAAATGCCTCAGTGTATTTGTATTTTTTTGCAAGTGAAGGTTTACAATTTACAAGTGTGTATTAAAAAAACAAAAAGAACAAAAAAAGCTGCGGAAGGAAAAATGTGTAGTTTTGTTCTAGTTACCGGTTTGTATATACCTATACAACGTGTCCTACGGTGCCTTTTTCATGGAAGTTTTCAACGATGGATGGGCGAGCGCTCCATCCCTTTCTGAAGTGTAGGCAGACACAGGGACTGGAAGTTGTCACTAACAGCCTCTTTGGGAATGTTTGTCTCATCCATCACATTCTGCGTCGTGCTTGTGTTAGAACTGCTCCGGAGACAGGGTTTGGCTGTGTCTAAACTGCATTACCGCGATGTAACATATAGCTGTACAAATACAAGAATAAAATGTTGAAAAGTTGAGTCACCTTGTTCAGGGGTCTTTCTTTGTGTTAGAATCAGGACTTAAATGGGTCTGGTTTCCTCTGCTCTTACATAGTGGGGAGTGATCACAGCCACTGGCGGGGGGGGGGGGGTGGCGGGGGGGGGGGGGGGGTGGCAATGTAAGAAACAAAAGTGGGGGTCTTTCTTCCCGCCCAGGAAGGATCACAGACTCCCAGATCCTGGTGTGAGCTTCGTGGGGATTTTGGATGGATCTCTCACCTCTTTTTCTGGCTGGTTCCCTCCTCTGTGTTTTTGTTGTTGTTTGTTTTTCACTCAGTGTTCTAGGCTGAGCTTTGATGACTTTAGTTCTAGTCCTTTTGACACAAGTGTATGTGAGTTGATTCCTCCTCTGGGCTTTGGAGAATTTGCCCATTCTGGGATGCAAGAGGGTTCATCTTGCCTCCTGGCTTCATAAACAACTCTGCTTGGGTCTACACCAGAGGATGGTATGAAGGCCTCTGGCCCCAGTCATACATCTCTCAGCATCGGTGTCTTTCTGGTATCTGCTGAGCAGTGGGCAAACATCTATAGACTTGGAACCTTTATGAATGGCTGCTAGCCAAGCAAACCGCCATCACTGCAGGAGTGGTCCTTGTCCGAAGAACTCTGTGGTGGAGGTCAGCCATCTCCTCCCATGTGTGGGGGACAATCATTGTTCTCTGGGTCCCCCTTCCAGCCTTCCCATGAGGGGATTGGATTATCTAGATCACTTCTAATGTCATGATTCAGACATAAATTCATCCTAGCTTACTTTGGCACCTAGTTTTAATTTACCTCAAAAAAATGCCAAGTTTGATTGACAAGGCCAAAGAACAGGGAGGACAAGCGTGGTCCTGGGCCCTGGCCCAGAGGAGAATGCCTGTACACCCCCCTGACCGCGGGGCAGGGACATGAACTAGAGCCTTTCCTGAGTCCTTGTGTGGCTGGTGGCAGGATGGTGTGTCCTGGCAGTGCTTTTGCAGCAGGCCCTGAGCACGTGCTGGGAAGCTCCCGGGAGCTGACCACCCAAAGCCTGAGAGAGCGCCTCTGAAAGTCACACTCCCCTCTGCCAGCCACATGGCCTTCCAGCTCAGGTTTCCTTTGAAAGTGACTTTAAAGGACTTGCCAGCTCGAGGCCTCAGCTCACCCTGCTCTTTGAAAAGGGAGAAAGTGATCCCTCTGCTCCCATAGAAACTTGGCAAAAGAACTTAAAAAACAGACAGCTTCAGGAATGACAATTCACAGGCCCGAGGGAGGCTGGCCCTAGAGCCCCTTGGTTCCCTGAGGGGCTAGGAGTTTGTTTATATATCATTACTGTTTAATAAAGAGACTAGGGGGCCCAGGCAGACAGTGTGGGTGGCTTCAAGTTCAAACAAAAGAGAAGATCAAAGAGTGAGTAACTGTAGCCAATTGACGATCAATAACAAGTAAAAAGCAAACATCTCTAAACAGATAAGCTAGGGTAAAGGGAATAGAGAATTTTTATTTCAAAAGCCTGACGTGAATGCAACATTTCACAAACACATAACTTTCAAAACAGCGGCGCCTGAGGTCCTTCTCTGTTTTGTGGGATTTTTAAGGGGAAGGTTTCTCAGGACCAGGGTGGTGGTTGGAGGGTAGACCCAGAGAAGAGGGGTGGTTGGAATCAAGCAGAGCAGCTTAGAAGCTGGAAAGGATGGGGGATGATAAGGATCACCTAATTCAAGTCTGTCATCTCTACCCATGAAAGGACTGAGACAGGAGACATGCAAGAACTTGCCCACTGTCCTCACCCGGTGTCCGGGGACAGAGAGTGGAGGGTGGGCTTCTGCTCCTCACTCCAATCAGAGACAAGGAAGAACAGATGCAAATGTTCCCATTTCAGATATAAGGAAACTGAGGCAGGGACTCGGCCGAGGTTACCCAGCCAAGTAGTGGCTAACTAGTCTGAGTTCAGACAACTGGTCATTGGTGAAACTTCCATCTTTTTCTTTTCTTGAGGAAAATGAGCTATCTTTGGAATCCGGGTTCCCATTCCTCTCTCTGTGCCACTCATAGCAATAAGTGTGTTAAGCAGTGATAATAACATCTTGCATTTGTGAGGTGGTTATGATTTTCAAAGCACTTTCGTATCAATGATCACATTAAATTCTCAAAGTCACCCTTCAAAGCAGAGTTTATGGGGGGGATGGAAACCGCATGCCCACCTCAGAAACTCCAGGATAGAGACAGTGCCCAAGAGTTACAACTGAACCAGGAGCCCATAAAAACACACCACACTGCACCTGCCCACAGAAGCTGCTCCACCAGAAACTTTGTCTCAGTCCCTGCTAGAGTCAGAACTTGGGTAGCCATATCTCATAGCATGTGACCACTCCCCTGACCACTAATTTGTCTAAGGATGGACAGTGCATCCAAGGCCAACCAACCACAGGCAGGTCTGTGGCCTATTATGTGTGGCATGTAAAGTGTTGCCTAAGTAGGGGATGCTAATATGTTGGGCCACCAAGATGGTCCTGGGAATTTTTCCTGAAACATAGAACCACCAGCCAGTCCAGTGTTTCTCAAATTTCATACACTTGTCATCCATCTTCATGATTTTGCTATAGCATCTCACCTTGAAAAAAATATATATATATATATTATTTTTCTTTCAATCAACTCACATTTTAGATATATTTTCCCCAAGTATAAATTAAATAGCATCCAAAATAAAAATGTTCATTCACGTGCCTTCTCAAAATTGTTCTGTGTTCTACAGGAGGCATTTTGGAAAACACTAAGAGAATGAGACTAGGGCAGAGAAGCACAGAGAAGCTGACCTGTGGAGAGTGGGGGGTCGCATTAATGGCAGGGCATTGGAATGAGCTCCCCCAAGGAGGAGGCTTGGAACAAGGGTGACCTTCCAGTATCAAGTTCTAGGAAGCTTGTCATTGATTGAGGGATTCTGTCTGGTTTTAGGTTTCTAGAAGATTCCATTCATCTTATAAACACTTCATAATAAGGTCCCTGCCTCTATTCCTACACCATAGTTGGCCTGGTCTGTGTGAGTATCTGTTTCTGGAACCAAAGAGCACAGTTTACTCAGGTGTCCAGGTCTCTGAGGTGTCTGCCACTGGGAAGACCCTTATATACTCTTAAATTGAGTCTAGGCTCTTGATAGTAAAGGCTGAGGTATGCTGTGATCCCTCCCAGGTAAGACACAAAAAGTGGTCTACCCCAAACACTGTAACCACTTGGAAAGACAATGTTCCTCCAAGCCCCAAAGCAAGTACAGGAAGCTTCTAAGAGGCATACAGGAGCCCAGTCCCTGTGAGCATGTATGATCCAGTGTCCAGGGCCATGCACCTTCAGTGAAGGAGAAGAAAGCCTCAGTGATTCCTAAGGAAGTGGCATTCCAGAAACACAGGCATTGAGACAGGAGGGCTTTGCAGTCTAGGAAGGGGACCCACGGATCTTGGAAGCCTGAACTATTATAATACTCCCTAAGGCCCAGAGTTAACCTCTTAGTCAGTGAGTCTGACTCATTCAACAGCAATGACAGACTTCTCAGCACTTCTCAGAGATGAGCTCCCTGCATCTCTCCCTGCCTTTTGCACAACAAGCAGGCTTAGGGTCAGAGCCAAATATTACAAGTGGAGGGGCCTTAGTGATTATGATTCTATTCTACAAGTGAAGAAACCAGGTTAGAGGGGAAAGGGACACACTTAAAAGGTCACACCAAGAACTTCTTTGGAAGAGGTCTCCTGACTCCCAGTTTGGCTTGTGACATTGTCCCATTCTTCAAGGTGTGGGCAGTCAAGTTGGAAAACCAAACAAGGATAAATATGGAAGCAGGATCTCAAAGAAACACAAAGCGTTACAACATTATAGCTGATAAATGGCATTCCTGAGGATTCAGGGGCTTTGTGAGGGGTGTGCTCAGAATGGCAAGCTGTTTTTTGAGGGTTTACCAGGCAGAAGCCTTCTCAGGGCTTTCAAGGGTCTCCCTTCCCTTCTGTGGAGCTGCAGTGCCTCTTCTGTCAAGACAGAGCAGCCCTCCTTGACTTGGCCGGTGGGAGCCATGTCTCCGCAGGTGGTTTGGTTTGCTAGGGCTGCCACCAGTGGAGTGACTCCCACAACAGAAATGTATTGTCTCACAGTTCTGGAGGCCAGAAGACAGATCAAGGTGTCCACGTTTGCTTCCTTCTGAGGGCTGTGGGGAAGAATCCTATTCCTGTCTTCTCCCCTAGTTTCTGGCGGCTTGCTCGCAATCCTTCGCTTGTAGAAGCATCACCTTGATATCTGTCTGCATCTTCACACGGCGTTTTCCCTGTGTGTCCAAACTTCCCCCTTCCATATGGATCCCAATCAAATTGGAGTAGAGCCTGCCCTGATGACCTCATCTTCACCGATGACACCTGCAACCACCCTATTTCCAAATCAGGTCATAGTCTCAGGTATGAAGGTTAGGACTTTAGCATACGAATTTCGGAGGATGTACAATTTAACCTACGACAGAAATTGTTTGAGGGAGGGGGGCTGGTGACATACTCTCAGAAAGTGGCACCATCCTCACCTCTTCTTTATACCTTGTCCCTGCTGCCACTATTTCTACCTGGTGTTCCCAACATGAAGTCACATGGAGAAATGCATCCTTTCCCAAATATACCAGTGTCTTCGTACACACCACACCCACCACCTCATCATGTCCTTTTTCCCCGACTCTGCCCCACCACCCCTAGCCAGGAAGTCCTTCAATATCAACCGTCCATGAATTTCCTCATCCTGGAAACCATCTGTACAGGTTTGTTGAAAGAAGGAGTGAGAGAGTGAGTGTGTGCTTTAGGGTTCCACTTGGTGTTTATTGCTCCTCTGGCACCTAGGTTTTAGGAGGCAGTTCTCCCAGTGCAGTCTAGAATACAGCCACAAGGTGGCAGGGTAGGCCAAGCAGTGATGGCCAAGGCGCCGCTTTATCTGGTTCCAGGGAAGCAAGGTGGTGTAAATGGGGTCAGTGCTATTTTTTCTAGTTGGCCTTCTATGCCTTTGTGCCAGTTCCCTTCCTCTAACCCTCTTCTTCATCTTGGTGAAGCCATCCAACGGAATTGGCTAGTGGTTTTATGGGATGTGATTTGAGGCCCTCTGGAGCCAACACCTCTCCTTCGGAGACCTACTTGGGTGTGTAAATTTCCACTCTGAAAGTTATTCCTTTGAGTTTCAGGTTTGCAGTTCTCCTTGGAAATGAGGGGGGTCATATCTCAGGCAAAGGAGGCCAATCCAGAATAGAAACCTGGAGGGAGGCAGGAGCTTGTGAGATGACGACAATAAGTGTAACTAACGTTACAGGTCACCAGTGGCTTTCATTTCCAAGAGCTCACCTAATCTGAAGCACAATCTTGCCAGTTAAGGAAGTAAAAATCTCACTTGGTGGATGAAGAAACAGATTCAGAGAGGAGAGGCTAAGCATGCAGGGCTAGTGAGTGGCAGGGATGGGAATGACTTGCAGTGAGGAGCTCAAATAGCCCGGATGACTGAACAAAAAGGTGCTCCTATATTCATGCACCCAGGACGCAGCTTTTTAACCGAGCAACATTGTCTATGAAGAGAGTTTAGGATTTTAGAACTGAGTTCTCTTTCAGTCAAAATCTCAAATTCTGCCAGGCAAGTGTGGCTCAGTGGTTGAGCGTCGACCCAGGAACCAAGAGGTCACCGGTTAGATTCCCAGTTAGGGCACAAGCCAGGGTTGCGGGCTTGATCCCTAGAAGGGGACATGCAGGAGGCAGCCAATCGATGATGTTTCTCTCTCACTGATGTTGCTATCTCTCTATCCCTTCCCTTCCTCTCTCTCTCTCAAAATTAAAAAACATATATATTTTTAAAAACCTCAAATTCTGAATGTAGAGAGGAAGCCTCCAGGGCATGTCCTTCAGCTGCCATCTATGTCACAGTGATGCCCTGAGCTCCAGATGCCTGGTACCAGGTGTGGACTGGCTGCACCATGGGCACCTCTCCCCTCCCCTTCCATGTTTGCGGGGAGGAGGGATGCCCTCTGAGCTTTCCTCTCCTGTCATACTCAGTGACCCTGGGTAGTCGTTGCGGGGAGGCATCATCTAATCCCTGCTGGCCACAGTGAGATCCAGGACAAACAGCTCTGGCCTGGATTAAGGTAACTGGCCTTGGGCAGGAAGCTTCTTCTCCCTGGCCATCAGTTTCTGACTGTAAATGAAAGGCTGCACAGGATGCTCTCAAAGGCCCCTCTGGAAACCGCGACGGTGGCTTTTCTTGCCTAAGTAACTAACTGGGAGACAGGATGGGTGATTGCTCTCACTAGGAGTCCTGGGAATAGAAATCACTCATCAAAACCAGAGAGTTCAAATGCTGGAGGCAATTTCTCATCTACTCTTTCCAGAGTTTCCTGCATCCAGGTGACCAACATTCCCAGACCCAGGATTTGGGGCTTCCTTATACCTGCTTCTGATATTATCACAACTCAAAAGGGGCATACACAATAACACTAGTTATCAAAAACTAATCTACCTAACAGTGCTCAAGGGGCCCAAAGTTCCCATATATTTAACAGTAACTCTGTTGAGGTACAATGTTGTTGTTTTTTTAAATAACATGTAAGGCTGTTTATGTACTTTCAAAATTAATATATATTAAATGCAGAAAAACGTGAGAGCTATGACAAAATAATGCTAACATTGATTGAATGCTCACAATGTTCCAGGATATTTTTTTAAAAAAACTTTTGATTTTTAAGTAATTATAGGTTCTCAGGAAATTACAAAAATAGTACAGAGAAGTCTTGTGTACCCTTCCCCACCCAGTTTCCACCAAGGGTAACATCTTACATAATTATAACACAATATCAAAGCCAGGAAGTGGCGTGGCTCAGTGGTTGAGTGTCGACCCAGGAACCAAGAGGTCACCAGTTCGATTACTGGTCAGGGCACATGCTCAGGTTGCAGGCTTAGTCCCCTGAAGGGGGTGTTCAGGAGGCAGCCAATCGATGATGCTTCTCTCTCATTGATGTTTCTATCTCTCTATCCCTCTTCCTTTCTGTCTCTCTGAAGATCAATAAAAACATACTAAAAAAAAAAAAAGCTAGGAAGTTGTTGCAGTTGATATAATCCACAAATCTTATTCAAATTTCACCAGTTTTACATGCACCCATGTGTGTTTGTGTGTTTGTAGATTCATAGAGCCACTATCACAACCAAGATACACAACTATCCCCTTCCCACAAAACTTCCTCATAGCCATCCTCTCCTCCTCCCTTCATCACTAACCCCTGGCAACCACTAATATGTTCTTCATCAGTATAATTTAGAAGCCTGTAACTGGCACAACTGAGCTTAAAATCTAGATCTGGTTCTAGAATCTGAGGCTTTAATTATAATAGTATAGTATCTTTCTAAATAGATTCAATATAAATGTTTAAAAACTAAATACAGAAAAGGATAATAAAGAAAGAACAGCTGTAGCCTCAGAAAATGTCAAATGATTGAAACCATACAGACTACATTCTCTCAAGAAAACGCAATTAAGTTAAACATCAATAATAAAAAGGGAACTACAAAAATTCCATTTGTCTGTAAATTGAAGAAAACTTTGCCTCTGGACAACTGTGGGTGAGAGAAGAAGAGGGCAGGAGTTGGAGCAAGAGAACCAGCCAAGAGTTGACGGATAGGATGTCGCGCAGTGAAGGTGCGATTGTTTCAAGGCTGTAAACAATGGCAACACTACGCTGCCCTAGACTGAGTCCCGGAGGGCAGGGACCGTGTATTGGTCATCCCAACAGCCTCAGAGCCTCACCCGACTCTTGGCAGGAACAGGGAGTCAATAACTGTTTGCTAATGGGCTAAAAAAACAGACCCTGCAGTGGCCACCGCCTCCATCCCCTTGGATCCGTAAGTACAGCAAAGCCAAAAGAAGCCATGGGACACTGAAAGCAAAAGTAAACCAAAACCGAGACAAGGTGAGCAGACACAGTCTAGGTGCGCCAGTTACAGGCTTCTAAATGGGTGTCTGTGTGGGTCGGTGAGAGCACTTTCCTTTTCACGGTGCCCTCAGACACCAAAACCGCAGAGTGAACAGGGCTGTCGAGGTCAGCACTTTTGAAATTTGCAAATAGAAAATCAACGCCCAGGAAATGAAAGCGATTGATCTGGGTGAATACAAGTTTGAAACAAGAACCTAAGTCTTCTGGCTCTCCACAGAGACTTTTATGCCAACAGAGTAGACCTTTGACAGTTCCAGAGAATATTTCCTAGACTTCAGGAATCCCCCAAGTCAAAAACTCAGACATATTTGCAAAGGCACTCTGACTTTTACTGGATTCACGTTTAGAGAGAATCCTAAGTTGCCAAAGCATGGCCTCACATCACAAATGAACCACTTTATCAACTTTTAATAAAGTTTCCTCCTTTGGGTAGTGATTTTCACATAGAGGCAGTGTTATAATGATAACAAGGCAGTGGCTGTGCAGCAGGTGGGCCCAGCAGGACCCTGCTGCTGAGGTGCTGATGCTGGTGTCAGTGGGGGTAGGGGGTGTGGGGGGGTAACTCAGGAGCTAACACAGACTCACAAACAAGACTCCGTGTCTCATAAATCATCACGTACAAAACTGGAAAAATATTGATGGTATGTATCATTTTAAAGAGTTATAGAGATTTTAAAAAATCATAATTTATTTTTTATCAAATACATTTTATAATCAAGTAAATTCTAAAATTTTACCAATAACTTAGCCAAAAAAAATGAAGGTCAGAGAGAGGTAGGGTAAAAAGAAAGTGGAACTTTCATTTATTTGTTAATATACTTTTGTTTGAAGTTTTACAATGAGTTTGGTGGATAATTGCATGTAGTCGGTGAGCCAGACTGTTTGGGTACAAATCCTGGAACTGTCACTAACTATGTCAACCTGAGTAAATTACTTTGCCTGTCTGTGCCTCAGTTTACTTATATGTAAAAAGGGGAGAATAGTTATGGTATTGAGCTCATTGAGTTCTTGTGTGCTTAAATGACTTAATTTATGCCATGTAGTTAGAAACACTCATGATACAAAGTAAGCATCTATCACTATTAACTTTCATTACAATTAAGGTTTATTATAATTTTCTTCCCAACAAGTTTTTAAGATGAGGAAATAATTTGTTGTTTCTTTGCCCAATTCCTGGTGCTACAAGAACTGGGTTGCAGCTTCTGCTGTTTCTTGCATCATATAAAGTCTCTTGGAAGAATGACCTGGACTCCCATGTGGAAACTGCAGTTACCCATGAGTTTGGTGTAGTACTCTGACCAGTTTCCATCAACAGGTCCCCTGGACATTGAAACCATTCTGGACTAACCTTAAGGTTTCCTCACCCTCTTGGATTTTGCTTAATTGCTTTGCATGGAGTGACACAGATTAAGTAAGTCTTATGCCTCTTGTACCTACATGTCTACTTTATCATCACAGATTTTACTCCCTAGTGTAAATTGTTTTCAAACTCCTTCTTTTCCTGCCTACTAGCATAAATTCAGGTTAAGATTTTCCTGTCCTCCTGGAATATTATATTTTAAAAACCAGCTAGGAGATTTAAAGCACTTTGATGGAGGTATCCTGTGGATGTCTGTTCATTTGACAAATGCTGATGAACTAGTGCAGACTTAGAAGCATGAGTGGATCTAGTTCATGAACCCCCATTGGCGAAAATGGTCCATAGAACCTTTATTGACAATTTAAACTCCCTATCATTTAGTACATCTCCATCAGAGAAGAGTAATAACAGGTGAGGCCTGAGAGATGTGTGGGACCTGGATTATAAAGGGTTTTTTAATGTTGTGCAAAGAGTTAAGATTCTGTTTTAGAGGGAATGTGGAATCACTGAATTATTTCAAGCTTCAACCTGATCAGATTTGCATATCAATAATGGGCCTTAGCCTTAGGTTCTGATTACTTCTAGCTTCTTGCAAATCCAGACCCCTCTGCAGAAGGAATGGGAAGCACCTTTACTCTATCCAAAACAACTCCATAGAAAGCTCTGTTGTGCACTGCCAATTGAGATCTACTGAATCAAGTGTCATGAGAAATGGAGAAATAGTTTATAACCTGGTAAGCAATTGATACTCAAAATTTAAATATTAAATGTTTTTAATGAGTTTATATCATCAATAAAGCTTCTAAGGGCCATTTCCCCCAAATAGTTTTGCAATAAGGCAATGTTAAAACACCATTGGAAAATATCAGTGTGAATTTATGATGGGTCCCCCATCATTAGGTCAAAATAGAGCTTTCTGTGTATGTCCTTTACAACTCACATTAAATGTGAATTCCAATAACACAGGAGCCATGTAATATGTGTTCACAGTGGGATGGAAGGGGAGCCCTGCTGCTCATAGCTTCTTGGAATCAGGCTTATAGTCACAGGTCTAGAAGACTATTCTTACTGGTGCTATCAACTTAACAGAATCGCTTGTTATCATAAAGAGGGGAAACACTGGATCTACCCAAACCTAGCCTCAAGGAGGATATCTAATGTTTTAAAAATTTTTTTATTGATTTCAGAGAGGAAGGGAGGAGAGAGATAAAAACATCAGTGATGAGAGAGAATCATTGATTGGCTGCCTCCTGCACACCCACTACTGGGGATCAAGCCTGCAACCAGGCATGTGCCCTGATTAGGAATCAAACCATGACATGTGACCTCCTGATTCATAGGTTGACACTCAACCACTGAGCCATGCTGGCTGGATGAGGATATCTAATCTATTTAATAAAGAGCCAGGGTCGTAAGGACCGTTATGACTGAAGGCTCAACCAGACCAGAAGTCAGTGCTGGGTTTCCATGGCGACCAGCACTGACTGGGGCCACTGCAGGTGCCCTGACCCAACACTGACTGCCTAGGGGGCTGCGGATCAGGCCCGGAGAGAGGCCTGCAGAAAGAGAGGCAGCATCTGATCCGTAGCTTCTGTGGCAGCCATTGATCAGAACTTGCCTCTCTTTCTCTCCTGGCCTGACCAACAGCCGTGCCTCCATTTCTCTCCAGGCCTCCACCGGGGCTGCTGATCAGCCCTGCCTTTCTGATCAGGCCCCATTGATAGTCCAAGAGACATTAACTAGCATAGAAACTGGCCAATCAGAACCAAATCTGGGTGAATGTAAGGAGTCAATGGCAGACTAGGAGGTAGAGCTTTTTTTCTTTTTTAAATTGTTTTATTGCTTAAAGTATTACAAAGAGTATTACATATGTCTCCTTTTTTCCCCACCCTTGACAATCCCCTGGCCTCCCCTACCCCCCAGTGTCTTATGTCCATTGGTTATGTTTGTATGCATGCATACAAGTCCTTCAGTTGATCTCTTAGGAGGTGGAGCTTTTGATGCTGACTGGCATAGAAACTGACCAATCAGAACCAAATCTGGGTCAACTGTGAGGAGCCAATGGCTGCCTAGGAGGCAGAGTTTTTAATGCTGACTGGCATAGAAACTGACCAATCAGAACCAAATTGGCTGGCAGAGGAGGGCAGGTGGGGGCATATCAGGACTGCAGAGGAGGGCAGTTAGGGGTGATCAGGCAGGCAGGCAGAGGCAGTTAGGGGCGATCAGGCAGGCAGAGGCAGTTAGGGGTGATCAAGCAGGCAGGCAGAGGGGTTAGGGGCAATCAGGCAGGCAGGCAGGTGAGTGGTTAGGAGCCAGCGGTCCCAGATTGTGAGAGGGGTGTCCGATCCACAGGGATCGGGTCTAAACCGGTGGTCAGACATCCCCCGAGGGGTCCCTGATTGGAGTGGGTGCAGGCTGGGCTGAGGGAACCCCCCCCCCATGCACAAATTTCATGCACCAGGCCTCTAGTTTTTAAATAAAATTCTACCTCACTCAGACATATCAGACATGTCAACCACTGTTTTGAGAAGCATCTATATGCTGGGGCTACAGATCGATATTGTGCTATAGCAGCTATAGTGATGCTACTTATAAACTCTTTCAACTGGTAAACTTGAAAAGGCTAACTTTTTTTTTTGACCCAAGATGCTTGTGGGAAAACATATTCCCTTCAGTAACAATGGCTGTTTTTTCTCAGGACTGGAGTGGGTTGAGGTAGTACTGTATACACCACCTCAAGACCATGTACTGGAATCTCTGGGGTAAGGGTACATATAGTTTTCAAAATCCCCCAGGTGGTATCTACTTATCTCACCCCCCTCCCCGAAACCCTTCATTACTTTTATATTTTTGGCTCCACATTGACATTCTCTGTATTATTCTAATAAGTAACATTTAAGTAATAAACATTTTACAAAAGTGTTTATTAACTCACATTCCAAATTGAAGAGGGGTTTAATTCTTTTATCCCTCTCTCCTTTGCTAATTTTGTTGGAAGAATGTAAGTTCATAGTATTTTATTTTATAAATGAATAAACATTCCTTTATTTCAAAAAGTGTCATACAGATTGAAAATATGGCAGCAACACATAACAAACCTGCCAGAGTGTGATGTGGCTATAGCTGAACACATTTATATCTTAGTGAGCTCTTAAATGGTGACTTCTGAAGCAATCCAGTGACATTTGCAGAAAACTGAGGTAGTAACTGTGTTCATTGATTGTTTCACAAGCAAGTTTGTTTCTTTAGAGAAAACAGGGCTGTTGTACAGAAAGATGAATTATAGTAGTCTCTGCTTAGAGGGCTCCCATTCTAAATTAAACCTTATACTAGGCCTAAGGGGGATTGCATCATTTGGGCAAAGACAAACAGATAAACCCTGATGATTCTCACCCTCTGTGTTTTTGTGGGTTTTTTTTTCTTTGTCAATTTTTTTTTCTGGGAATGATGGGACAGTATATCTCAGAGATTTACTCCTAGCAGGTGCCTCTAAGCTCTGCAGTTCATTCCATTTCTCAGAATTAAGGGTCCCCCATCTCACTTGGGCTGGAAGCTGACTGCTGAGAGTGCCCCCATGAGGGTTGAGCAGCCCAGTCCTGAGGCCTCGGCCAATTCATTTCCCATTTCTGAACTTCAGATGTCATAATTCAATGTCAGGAGAGTGAGATTAAGAGGTAGAGAATTCAATGAAGAAATTGGATTTTTTAAAAAAATGAAGATCCTTTCTAGAGCTCTCAGTCAAGGGCTCAAAGACACAGTTTTGTCTTTTCTGAGGTCTTCAGCCCAAACCTAATTTCTCCATTCCCAAAGAAAAATCCAATAGTCTTGTCCCTGACTTCACTCCATGCAAAAACCACTTGGGTGCAAGTGCCACGGCTGGAACACAACAGTGCAAACGGCCCTTCTGTTTCCCAGCAACCCTTTCAATTCTGCATGACCTGCACTCTGTGTGCCTCCACATGTCTGGGGACCAATTTCCAGGTTAAAGAGCCATATGATGATTACAGGTAAAGGAAGCCTTGGATGCCATGTAGCACAGCATCCCCTGTGCAGGTGAGAGGAATGAAGTTCATGGAGGGAAATAACTAGATCTTAAGGCCACACAGATATTGGAGCAGCCTTGGAATTAGCTGCCAAATAGACTGGCCTTTACCCAGCTGAGACTGCCTCCCTCCCTCTTGGGATTCTGCCTTCATTTGGATTATGCAAATTTGGGAGCAAATTCCCTCCTAGTCCCTAAAGTCTTTAAATTGGGCATCGGGGAGCTGTGGGCTCCTATTGCCTGGCCTCTTGTAGCAGCAGCACAGGCTGCAGGACCCTGCAACACAGAACAAATGTGTTCCTCCAGCAGCTCCCTCAGTGAGGCCTGGGACCAGGAACCAAATATGAGTTTTAACAATTCTATGACTCTATGAATCTAAAATTTTATTGCTGTGCTTTTCACAGCAGGTTAAATTACATTCTATCTCACTAACTGGTCTGAGATCTCCCCAGGCAAAAGGACCTTGTCACTTCTTTCTCAGCCCCTATGCGTCAGGAGCTCAACAGTACTGTAATGAATGAACAAATGAACTTCATTTTGGAAGGCCTGGCTCTGAGTGTTGGTTGAGCTACCAGAGCTGTGTAAACCCCAATTTCATGATTTAGATGAAGGGGAACTAATCCCTGCTTTGTCCTGCACACAGGTCAAGCAGTTAATGCCTGGCACATGGCAAATGATGGTCCAAGCACATCTGGGATGTGGGAGCTGCAGGCTCTGCATCTCTCCATCCCTGTTTCTTCTTGGCTCCCTAGGGTGACATAGTTGCTATAGCACATGATGTGGAGAATGCCTGGAAGGATGATGAAGGAGGGCCACTGAATTGTCTGCCTTCTGGAGGGCCCTGGAGGCCAAGGTGAGTTTGGTCTGGACTGAGCCTCTCACCCTGCTTGCTTCAGTTAGTTAGTGTCAACACCCAGCTCTGCTTCCCAAGCTCAGCTCAGGGCCCTGGACCTCTCCCTTGAGACTTCTCTCCTCCCCATCCCTGGCTTTTGGTGCCCCATCCAGCTGCCATGGCAACAGGCTCCAGGGTGACAAAGGAGGTTACTGGGTCCTGTTACCTCCTGGTCCCGGTGATGCAGATCTTCAGACCACAGAGACTGAACTTCTCTGCACCTACCTGGGCTCCTTCTGTGTTCTCACTCAGGTGGAGCTCAAACTCCCGACCTGCCCACAGGGTCATGTCTACCAGCCTGACCACTTGTGAGTGGAAGAAAGTCTTCTATGAGAAGATGGAGGTGGCGAAGCCTGCGGACAGCTGGGAGCTCATCATAGACCCCAACCTCAAGCCCAATGAGCTGGCCCCTGGCTGGAAGCAGTATCTGGAGCAGCATGCCTCAGGCAGGTGAGAGGCCAGAAAGGAGGGAAGCATTCCTGGAGCACAGCCCTGGGCACCTTCCAGGCAGAGGCAGAGAGAGATGTGTGGAGCCTCATCCTGGTGTCAGGTCAGGGAAGGGGCAGAGAAGGAATGCTGGGTAGGTGAAAGAGGTCTTGGTTCTAATCCCAGCAGTACCACTGACTCCCAGGTGGCCCTGCAGGTTGTGTTCTGTCTTTGGGTCTCTGAGATTGGGACCACAGAATTCCCTGCCCAAGCCGCCTCAAGCTCATCTCAGGGGTCTTAGCAAGCTTCTTCCTTGGGTCCATCAATTCAAAGACAGGAGGCCAACAGGTGGCGGTGTTCTAGGGATTGGACACACGGGCTGGATGTTCAGACATGTTTATATATGAAGCCCCTCAGAAGCAGCATGATGCAGAGGGTGGGAACAGGAGGCAGTCTGTGGGTTGGGAGCTTGCATTTGTATTCTTGCTTCAAGACCTGTAAATGTCAGAGTGAACCTGTGTTTGACAGAGGCAGAGGTTGGCTGGTTCATTTCAATTCAAATCAATTTAAGAGACATTTATTGGACACCTGTTATGTGCTGGGTCCTGACTGTGTTTTTCTTTCTCTCAGTGCTTCTGTTTCATTTCAGAAAAATGAAAGGCTGATGATCCTTAAGGTCCCCTTCTGCTAGGTCTGGTATTTTGGGATTAAGATCTGAGGTCTGGCTTGAAGGAGAGGAAACAACTCTGGATTGGCTTGATTTAAGAAAGTGTGGAAGGAGGAGGCTGAGAACATGAAGCCTCTGAGCTGGCTGGTGGAAGGGGTGCAAAGGACTGGAAACTTGGGCACAATGGAGTGTAAGGGCTGAGCTCCTTGCCTCAGGGATCAGCTGGTCCTATTCCAAGCTAGTGGCCTGTGTCTCCCAGCTGGCCTCAGGCAGGGCTGGAGAACTGCTGCTCTGTCCTATTCTGTGCATGGGCTCACTCTTCCTCTAAGCCTTGGGACACATGAGTCCTGATGTCCCATAGCTCTGGCCAGCATGGAGGTAAGGGCCCTTTGGCTCAGGACCACTTGGGCTGCTCTCCCTGCCAATCCTGCTTGGGCGGTGATAGGTGCTGATCTGTGCTTTGTGGTCCGTGGGCTGAAGGGGTCAGGGACAGGCTTGGCATCACCTTTACTCCACAGCCTGGGCTATGTGGTGCTTGGTGGTATCTGTTGGATTGAATTGAGTCCCTCATCAGAGGTCCTTCAGGGCCAACATACAGGGGGCCCAGAGAGGGCCAATAATGAGGGAAGATTCAGCCCGATAGACCCTTTCCTGCCTGTAAAGCCTTTGGAACAGGGGCCTGGTAGAGATTCATCCCAGGGGTAGAAGGAACTTTCCTGGAGGTGACGAGTGCATTGGGCAGGGGTTGATGGAGTTGGGTTCAGCTAGATGAGGCCCAAGCCACTTCTCTCCATGTTTCCTGAGGCTGGGACTCCAGGGAGCTCAGGGTAGACAACATGGTGAGTGTTCATGTATGCATGTATGTGGGGAGGAGACAGAGCAGGATCCACTTTCCCACTCTCTACTGCAGGGTGGAGTGGGACCTAGGGGTGATTTGTCAAGGGACAGAGAGTGTTCTTTGTGAAGGAGCAGGGACCAAACTCTGCAGTGCTCTTCCTGCTGGCCTATCACCCCTCCACCCACCCATCCGGTGGATTCTTAGTGGTCTGTGCTTGACAAGGTTAGAGGAGTCTCCTCTTCTCCCTGAAGCAGGCAGGCTGCGTGAGTGAGACGTGCTGGTCATCTCCCTATCAGAGTCACGGGAGGTCTGACCCTCCTTATTGGACACCGTCACCCTGAATTTCACAAATGAGAAATAAGGCCCAGATTAGGGGAGTATAACCACTGTGCAGCATCCAGGTGCATGTCCTGAGTGCATCCAGCTTGGGGGAAGCTGGGTCCACCAGAGGGCACGCAGAAGGCAGGCTGGAGAGCACAGCTGGAAGCCAGACTCCTGAGGAGCTGTGCTGCTCCAGTCTCCCGGGGAGCCTACCTGGAGCACTGAGGAACCCAGGGGGCTGTAAACACTCTGCTTCTACCTACAGGCCCAGGCACACAGGGCCCTTCCTTTCCGGACTTGTCCAGGGCAAGCTGCCGCCAGGAGAGAGACCCATCTTCATCCCTCTCTCCCACCCCCGCAGGTTCCACTGCTCCTGGTGCTGGCACACCTGGCAGTCGCCCCACGTGGTCATCCTCTTCCACATGCACCTGGACCGCGCCCAGCGGATGGGCTCAGTGCGCATGCGCGTCTTCAAGCAGCTCTGCTATGAGTGCGGCACGGCGCGGCAGGAGGAGTCCAGCATGCTGGAGGAGAACATCGAGAGCCTGGTGGACAATCTCATCACCAGCCTGCGCGAGCAGTGCTACGACGAGGACGGTGGCCAGTACCGCATCCACGTGGCCAGCCGCCCGGACAGCGGGCCGCACCGCAGTGAGTTCTGCGAGGCCTGCCAGGAGGGCATCGTGCACTGGAAGCCCAGCCAGAAGCTGCTGGAGGAGGAGGCGACCTACACCTCTGGTGCCTCTAAGCCCATGCCCCAGGAGGGCTCAGGCTACAGCTTCTTCTCTCTCCGCTGGTGCCTCTTCTGGGCCTCTCTCTGCCTGCTCATTGTCTACCTGCAGGTCTCCTTGCACGGCTCTGTCTTCCTTTAGTGCAGCTGGCTGGGGCGGGAGGATGGTGCTTGCAGGGGGTGGGGGGTGGGTGTGGGGAGACACGATCCTGGTCCTGATTCTGCTACAGATTCAATATATGACGCCGGACATCTCAGTTACTTTTCTGGACCTCCGTTTATTAGGGCAAGCTGCCGCTAGGAGGTTTGCAGAATGAGAGGTTTGCTCTAGTCTAGGAGATACTTAATGGTCCTTTTGTTAAAATGTACAGTGATGGAGAAAGGGGAGAAGAGTACTAAACCTACAGGGAGGGATCGTCTCTCTCCAGCCCCATCTTCTACCCTGCCTTCTAATTTATGTCCATATTCCACACCCCATGAGCACCCCTTTATGTCCTGTCTTTCCCTACCTCACTCTCAAGCTTGTCTTCAGCTGTTTCGGACCATCTTGCCATGGTTCCCCTTGGAGAAGTCAGTGGCCCCACCCAATGCATCTTCAATCAATAGTCAGTGTGTCTTTGCCCAGCCTAGGGATCTTCAGGTGACAGTGTGGCTGAGTGTCTTCATTCAGGGGAGGCCATGGTTACAGGGAAGCAATAAAGACAGTGCCTCTCTCCCAGCACCCTCCCCGGAGAGCCTGCAAAGGCTTAATTTTTTACTCTGGTACTAACATTTGCTTGGTTGGAATTATTTAGAGCTGCACTGTGCAGTGTGTTAGTCACTAGCCATATGTGACTGTTTAAATTAATTAAAATAAAATAAAATGTAAAATTTAGTTTCTCAGTTGCAGTAGCCATGTACCAAGTGCTTAGTAGCCATATGTGGCCAGTGGTTACCATATTGTACTGTGCAGGTATAGAACATATTCACATACATTTCTATTGGACAGCACTGGTTTAGAACTTGAAATTCCCACTTAAATGTAGGTGGATTCCTAAAATGAGAGGTAGGTACAGGTTTAAAAGTGCATATGAAGCCTTCTGGGTGCAGGGACAGCCATGGTGGGGTCCAGTGGAGATACACAAATAAATACTAGTATGTAATGTCTGTACTTCTGGCTGATAATTGATTGGAATCTGTGGGTCTCAACATTTCTTGAACTTATTTCCTGGGGAGAAATTGAAATTCATTGCAAGATGATGACTGTGTGTGTGTGTGTGTGTGTGTGTGCATGCTCTTGGATTGGGACTTGGAGAATATATTCCTGTGTTTTACAGAAATGTGTGAGCTGTGGGCACCACTGCTTAAACAGGATATAGTGTGTGACTCTGCCGTCCTGTGTGAAAATACCTTGTAGCAGATTCTACAGCTGTCCTAGATCCTGGGGACAGTGAGGGAAGGGGCAGATCTGTGAATGAGGAACTTCCAGGTGACAGTGTCTCCATTCAGGGGAGGTGATGACTAAGGGGAAGCATGAGCAGTAAAGACAGCACTTGTCCCCAACCCCTTTTCCTTTGCCCAGTTCATGAGACCACCCCATTAAGGGAAATTCATTTGCTGTGCCAATTCCCTCAGGCACGGCTGTGACTTGGGCAGTTTGACTCATGGTCTGGTGTCATAGGACCTGGTATTTATTATTGTCTGGAAGAGGAAAAAGAAAACTCTCTTATTTGCACCCCACATTGTTCCCTGATAGTCACATCTTTCTGTAGCCCACCGTTAGAGCCTCAGCCCCAAGTGGGGTCTGAGAACTGGAGATGAGCGTCAAGGCTTTTGTGTCTGGCTAGATGTGTTCCCAGAGATGAAATGCTTTGGGCACTGTGTCACACTTGCCCACAAGGTGTGCAGCCTAGCTTTTCTCTTCTCCAGTTGTGGCAGAGGGTTTCTGGTGGCTTATCCAGTTTCCTCTGTGGACCTACAAGGAGGTGGGCAATCTGGAAGAATCTACCTTTGTCTGGGTGGCCAGAAGAGCATCAGGCTGGAGCTTTTGTGAATGAGCAGGCATGTGAGGTGTGTTCCCCTCTGTCAGTTACAGAAAATGCTTAGGTGGGCCTGTACAGAGTATGTGCCTGAGGGGCGTTGCTCAACTTCAGACACCTGGTGGCTTCTGAGAAGATAAACATCAGGAGCTCAAGGATCAAGTGGTCTCCAGAGGACTGTCTTCGCCCTGCTCTGGTCCACCCTGGGAGTCTGAAAGGGACATGAAGGGACAGGAATGGGATATAGTGAAAACATCTGGTACTGACATTGTTTGTGGGACTAGGGACAGGGGCAGGCATCAAATGGGTCAGAAAAGCTGAGGCTTCTGAGGTAAGGCCTAGGAGTTGACGGATGATGAGCCACTGAAAACGAAGTGACAATAAGTAGATGAAATGAGATGAGGCCCAAGAAAAATTCCAGAATATAAACATATTCTCCTTTTTCATCAGCTCATTCTTCTCATACCTCTACCTACTGAACTAAAATGACCCTCCCCTGACTCCACATCCTCTCTAACTATTGCCATGTAATGTTTTATTCCTTCAAAGCCAACTTTCTCAAAAGAAGATTACATTTCTCTCTACCTCTTATTTTTTCCTTAATTCATGGAAATCTCACTTCCCGGTCCCTGAAACTCACCCCTACCTCATTGCCCAACCGCCGGCCACTTTTCTGTCTGTATCTCACTTGGTTTTGCTGCTGCATTTTGCAACATCTCCTTGAAGATGCCATGACAGCACTTGCTCCTGGCTCTCCCACTTCTGTTTTTTCTCCACTGTGATAATCTTTCGCTCACCATCCCTTATACACTGGTGTTTCCGGGGAGTCTCTTACTCTGCTGGTTTTCCCTCAGTAACATATACCCATTCATGGCTTACATTTTCACTGCATATGAATTCTGGGTTGTTATAGTTCCTCTAAGCATGTCTGATGAGCTTTAGGCCCCCAGACCAATTGACCTCCCCCTGGGAGCACCCTCAGCATGACCAGAGCTGATCTCATTATTTTTCCATCCTAACTTGCTCCTCCTACTTCTCAGAAATCTGGGAGTTATTTTCTGACCTTCTCTCCCCACCCTATCCCACCATGATGAATCAGTTGCCCTGTCCTCTTGATTGTTCTTCCCAAGGACCTCTAGGTTTGGTTTCCTTTCTTTCCTTCCTGTTTACTGCTGCCCAAATGCATCATTGGTGTGCCTTGCCTCTGTAG
This sequence comes from Myotis lucifugus, assembly GCF_000147115.1. Classification (NCBI taxonomy): domain Eukaryota; kingdom Metazoa; phylum Chordata; class Mammalia; order Chiroptera; family Vespertilionidae; genus Myotis; species Myotis lucifugus. Next base: position 7,298,093 of record NW_005871062.1, read on the forward strand.
CCTTCTTAATGGTTATCATTCCTGTAGGTTCCTCCCTTACAGCCCACCTTCCACTATCCTGGGGTGGTTTTCTAATAATCAGATATGAACAGCCCACTCCCCTCCTAAACTCTTTCCTGCTAATGGTAACACCTAAGTCTCATTAGCCAGGCACATCTCATTTCCTAGAAATGATAATATAGAAGATTTATTGAGAAGGTGCTCAATAAACATTTGCTATTACAATAATTTACTGTGTGTGAAGTGCTGTGCTAAGAGCTTTTTGTGCATTGTCTCAATTAGTTCTGAAAACCACCCTTTGAGGCAGGTACTATTATATTATCTCCATTTTATGGCTGAGACTTACAGAGGCTTAGAAACTGGTGCACGATGACCCAGTTATTATGGCACAGTGCTGAGGCTGGAATTCAGGGTCTCTCTGATTCCAGAACTTGAGTTTTCAATTACTATGTGATCCTGCGACTTGGGCTAAGCCTGTGCTCATCTAACCCTGATGCCAACTCTCCGGGAACAACATATCCCATCCGGCTTTCAACTGTTTTATCTCCAGTGTCAGTTGGAGCACTCGTCCCATGTGAAGCCTCTTTCACAGCCCCAGGCAGCATTAGAATAGCACCACCTTGAGGCTACCTCTGCTATTGCCCTTATCATATTGTATTGTCACGCTTGTGTGCATGTGTGTCTGTCTACCACTGTCGGTTATTTTTCATCGTCTGTCCCCAGAAGGGTTGACTGACTAAATTCTTGTCTTGTATGCCATATTCTCTACCACACCTGCCCCCCAGCAAGAATCATCCTGTGTATATTTCATGTGCTGTGGTATCCCCAAGCTGGAAGTGGAGACAATACTGACTTTGTGCCAGCTATGATGTATAATTTCCCTTTAATAATAACCTATGAAACAGGCACTCTTATTATCCAGACTTACTGAGGGGAAACTGGGGTTTTGCGAGGTGTCTAGTTTTGTAAGGTTTGTGAGCTGGTTAGTTTTAATCTGGTATGGAAGTCCAGCCTGCCAAGAAATGAAGAATTAAATAACCCTGTTTGGGAAAAACAAACAAACAAAACCTCACAGACTCAAACAGCAGCATAGTGGTTACCAGAGAGGGAGGGGTAGCAGTTGAATTTGGTGAAGGGGGTGAAATGTATGGTAATGAAAGGACACTTGACTTTGGGTGGTGAGCAGGCAATGCAATATATGGATGATGTTTTATAGACTCATACACTTGAAACCTATATAATCTTATTAACCAATGTTGCCCCAGTAAATTTGAGAAAATAAAATAAAGACTGTTTGGGCTTAACACATTATATATATTGAGACTCAGGTCAGATCCTGGACAAGGACACAGTACTTTGCCCAGAGGACAGAGCCACTCGCTAATATCTACGTGACAGGTGGACTCCAGGCCAGTACCTGGAGACAGAGAGGGAAGTTGGGATTCTAGAAACCTGAAAACAGATGTCTGAAAAATGTGCAAAAATTGTCTGCTAGCATGAGAACAGAGGTTCAGGAGAGACCTCTTGTAGGTATTTGGGGAGAAATGAACCATGTGCTCACGAAGTTTGTTGCTGTCACGTGGAATGAGTGTTTGTTCCCCACCCCTCATGAGGCTTGCCTGACCTGTTATGATAGGTCCCTTACTATTATGTCTTTTGTTTCTGTATCTGTCCTGTAACCACATCTCTGTTGTGGGTATTACAAGAAGGCAGTGCGCTCTAACCCTTTGTGTATCTTTGTGCTGATTTTACACTGTTGAGAAAGCAAATGTGGCTTGTAGGGATTGCTGGTGGGAGTTATTTGCAGAGAACCAGATGAAGGGGACAGTAAGGCATGCAAAGGAATGCTGAACTGAGACTCCTGAGATCTGGGTACCAGTTCAGTGGTACAGTAGAATGAGTCATTATAAACCCAATACCACCCCTAAACATGGCATGGAGTAGATTCTATGATTATACAGCTATATTCCTTCATTTTCATCCACAAGTCAACATATATCTAAGGTGCTCTATTTTATTCCTGGCCTGTCCTAGATTCCACAATCACATAGATAATCAGACACAGTCCCTGACTTGGAAGGCTCACACTGTGTCCTCATCATACCTTGGGGCTGAAGGGTTAGGAACGGCCTCTTAGGAGAGAAGTCATTTAAGGAGATGTTTTGCAGAAGTGGTCAGGAGGTCAAGACTGGGGCTGGCAAGGGCCTAACTGCATCCCAGGCTGCATGAAGAAAAAAAGAAGATGCTTTATGTTTAGGAAGTGGAAGCAAACAAGTACAGGAAGAGGCAGGGGATGGAACACAGAACACCAGAGGAACCTGGGAGCACTGGCTAGAAATAGGGCAGGAAAACCAGGTAGGCTGGAGGTGGGTGAAGACAACATTTTTTGGGCTCAAATAAGGAGTGTGGAGGGAGCATAATAATTTTATAGTCACTTTTTAGAACTTGTCTTTAAAAACAAAATTTAATTTGGGGGGATGCGGGGACATTGGGGGGATAAGAACACATTTGTAATATCTTAATCAATAAAGGGAAAAAAAGAAAACAGGCATTGACAAAAATATTCATTTCTAAATTTTGAAAATGAACTTTATGTCAATAAACACTGACTTTATAATCATTAAAAAAAATTAAAAAGGGTAGTGCTGAACAGAAACACTACCTTCAGGCCTTCTATGAACATCTGAATGACTATATATATTGTAATAGGCACTATGTATATATTAAGAGAAGCACTCAGTTTTTCCCTTCTCATTCTGATCTTTTCCCATCCATCTCTCTTTCACATTCAAGTAGCTAAGAATAGTCTTAGTTCTCACTTTAGATATATGGTAGAAGTGAAGGATCTCTTCAAGTATTCTGTGGACAATGAGAATTTGAGCTGCAGATCAAAAAAACTAGCTTAAGTCAAACAACACAGAAAGTTTTGTTTATTCAATGTTCAAAATTAGGTCAACTAACCAATTTATTAACCAGTGAAAGCAGGCAATTTGTTTCTGGTTCCAATTGTTCATGCATGTTGAATTTAATTGAGAACAGTTATTATATAGATGATTTTCATTTTTGTATATTTGCTCCTTGTTGTTTGTTTCCACAATAAGAATGAATTACTCCCTTAAAGTTTTAAATATACTATGTCACTATCTGCTATATACAGTAAATTAATTAAACAAGAATAAACGTTCCTAGTTAAAATGCATTAACTTTTTATTATGTATGTGTGTGCATTCATATATGAAAATGTTTTTATAAAAGATGAGAAAGGGAAAAGCAGCCCCAAACATCTGGAGGTATGAGGTCATGGTGCTCTCCTGCTGAACATAAACAATTCCATAGAACACCAACCTCAGATAACACTACCCTGGGATGATGCTAGATCAAGGGAAGAGTAAGACCACTCCATAACCCACATAGAAGCATACAGATAGAAGCATGAACATGGTCCAAACCACAAAAATGACTACACAACCCCCTGTCCTGGCCAATATTAGTGACTGCTACTTCTTTACCCATAATAACTTTTGCCTTGTTCTTGTCTTCTCACCTTCTAGAAAAGAATTATTAAGATATCTACATAGAATTATCTCTACTTTCTGATGTCACCCATACCAGAACAAAGCCCACTTATAAGAATCTCTTCCTAATACAGGCCCCACAGCTACAGTGTGCTCTTTCTAACATCCTCTTCTGAGGTGCTTCATTCTTCCAGGGTGCGTCCTCACTCATTGCAATGAGTCAAAAACCCAATTGATTACAGAACACATATATTTTTGGTGATCTTTGGCTGCAGGGCATTGACAAATGATATATCTCTTATTCAATGTCTCAATAAATGTAAAAAATAAAAAAAAATATGCCAAAAGGGTTTTCCCCTTGAATGTGAGATATTTAATTGTGAAAACCAAATGGTTAACCAAAATAAAATAAAATTCAAGGTTTTGGAAATTTATAAAGGGTGTTTCCAAATCACAGGATAAAATATATACATATGTAGTTTATTTAGAAATTAAGGAGGAAAGCACTACATATAAAAATTATTTCTGTTTTAATGTTTATTAATCTTAAAAAATTATTTTACACTAGTTAAATTTTTAAAAATAATTTTCCCATAGAAAGTTATGCAACAAATGTTTATTCCACTATTGATTATCTTTGCATTTTTAGAAAATATATTTTTACCCATATTCTTGTATGCATTTCATGAAAATTATATAAGCTATTAATTATTTTGGTAGATGGGGAGGAATTTCATACATCCTCTTCCCTGCCAGCTTTCAACTTCCAGTTTTGTTAGAAAAATCTAATATTTTATAATTAAATGAACAAAGGACTTTATAACTCATACATTCTCTTTCAAGAGTTATTTTAGATATATGCATTATGTTTCATAATATTAATTTAGGAATCAACTCTTACATTTTATAGGTTTACTAGAGGCCCAGTGCATGAAATTTGTGCATGGGTAGGGCCCCTAGGCCTGGTCAGCAATCAGGGCCGATCGGGGCCTTCCTTCTCCTGGCTGCTGGCTGCCGGCTGCCAGCTGGAGCCTTCCTTCGTCCTGTGTCACCCCCCACCCAGTCCTTTGTTTCACACTGCCCCCTGGTGGTCAGCACATGTCATAGCAAGTGGTTGAACTGGTTGGTCAAACTCTAAAGCGGACAATTTGCATATTAGCCTTTATTATATAGGATGTCTTCTCACCATCTTTAACCAGTTCACTCCACTTTGAGTTATTTATTTTGACTTTCTTTCATGTGAGGTACTTTTTTAAAAATATATATTTTATTGATTTTTTACAGAGAGGAAGGGAGAGGGATAGAGATCGAGAAACATTGATGAGAGAGAAACGTCAATCAGCTGCCTTCTGCTCACTCCCTACTGGGTATGTGCCCACAACCAAGGTACATGCCTTTGACTGGAATCAAACCTGGGACCCTTGAGTCTGTAGGCCGATGCTCTATTCACTGAATCAAACTGGTTAGGGCTCATGTGAGGTACTTTTGTGAGTAATATTTTCAGAAAGGGTATGCAGTTGGTCTGCCTGACTCAGAATGCCTTTCTCTTGTTCTCATCTACCATCTACCATCCCCACTCCCCCCAAAATTAACTTGGCTGAGTATTAGATTTTCTGATCACAGTCTTTTACTTTGATTTCTTCACAAAAGCTGATAGGCATTATTTCAATGTTTTCTGGAATTTATTGAGGCAATTATATAGAGAAAATTATGCTATCAACATAATAATGTATATATTTTTTTATATTGTCTAATCTAATGTAAAAATTATTGGTGCAATACCTCACAAATCTGGTAAAAAAATTCAAGCTAGAGTTGGTAAGGTTTTGTTTATTTGTTTGTTTTATTGTTTCTTATAGTCATTTTATCCATAGGGGAGATGGAGGCATTTACTCTGATTCTTTAGATTGTTTTCATGTGTTTGAACTATAATTTTTTACTTGCTTAATGACTATTTTTTGCTGTTGTTTACAGCCAGGTAAGTGGGGAATGTTCTATTAGAGACTATGTCATGCCTCTTCCAATTATGTGGTCTCAAACAAAGGAAGAAAGAAAATCCCTATTTTACCAAAGTTTTCTTCACTTGAAGAGGGATCTTGTTGCCAAGGGGGGGTGGGGTGGGGAGTGAGCTCACTCAGATGTGTCTACCCTGCATGGCCCAGGGAGCATGGGAAAAAAATTTATTTGCTGTGTTTTGTTGTAGATCAGGTTGTAAGAGTACTATTTCTCTCACTGACTGACATGAATACCTTATTAGGTGTTGACTTTAGGAGGCAGGATACCCTTGCCTTATATTTCATGCAAACTTAATCAGGAAGTTAGTGCAGTGACTAGATGCTCTCTGTCTGGGGACCTGCTATAATTCCATAGGTGGGATTGATTTGCTCCCATTGACTGTCCTTTCACTTGCCCTCATCTCCATACCCTTCCACTCCAAGCTTCAGAATGTTAGTGTTCTGCTCTGGTCAGGAAAGTGGTCTTTTCCTCTTACTCCTGAGGTCAACTTTCTGTTTGCCTGTGGAGATCCACAGGTTGGTCCACATTCCCCAAACACACGGTGTTTTTGCTGTTCCCTGCCCTCCAGCACAGTGATCTCCAAGCCTGTAATTCTCTGGTTCTCATTCTTTTCCCAAAGCTTATTTATTTTCTTCCTTTAAGTCTCCCCCCCACTCCCAAATGCCATCTTTTAAGAAGCTGTCTCAAATATCTAGAGACAGAATTAAGGATATCATTCAGCACATTCCCACAACCTCTTTCTTGAATCTATACTTAATAAATTCATACTTTCTTGTATGATAGTTGTTAGCATATCTTTATATCTCCTGGTGCGTTGTAAATGTCTTGAGGTTGAGAAGCATTTAACACGTATTTTTACAGTCCTTCTGCATGGCTGTTTTTCAGCACACTTACCTTGGAGTCTTTGTGCTCAGTGAGTTTCAATATTTTTGTTTTATGGATCCCTATTAAGCTAACTCCATGATGATAGGAAAGAATTTTACATTCCTAATTTTGTATTATTTTTTCTTAAAGAGACCCCTGCCTCACACCAAATCCTATACATTCCAGGTCCTAAAATATCTGGATTAACTTCTTTCCAGAAAATATAAAATTGGAAATGTTCCCTGAGGAGTGGGTAGACTTTGAGAAGACTTGAGTGTGCGTGAACTGCAGAGAAATGGGACAGGATGAGTAGTTTGATAGAGGCTGAACTGTATGGTCCTTTTAGGGAACAGTGAGCACACGCCTTTTCTAAAGGTGAGGTATCAGTGGGAAATAAAATTGAAGAAGTTGGAACCGCATTCCTGAGAACCTCAGAAATCTGTGTAAAGAGTGTGGACATTTTTAAAAAGACACTGATTTGCATTTGGAGTTTTAAAGGGAGACAATTATGTGATCAAATGTTTATTTAGAAGCTGAATCAGGCCATAGGATATAGAATAGATTTAAAGAGTTTGGACTACATGATAAGAGAAAAGGTAAGTTTAGGAGTCGTTTGTGAAAATACAGTAGTCAAAGACATTGATTAACATTAGGGTCTATATTCATTCAATATTTGACCAGCATTTTGTGAAGATTTTATATGTTTGGGGCAATCTTCTGGGTTAATCAGGGTGGGTACACAGTCTCTGTGAAAACCCCTTTTGTAAGGAACCAGGCATGCAAGCAAACTATCTATAATAATAAAAGCATAATATGTTAATTAGATGGGACAGCCAAAAGACCTTCCAGACGTCATTCCGGACATCCTTCCAGACAAAGCCATGGTGGCTGGGGCTGAGGCAGAGACAGTTAGGGGCGATCAGGCAGGCAGGCAGAGTGGTTAGTGGTTAGTGGTTTAAACCAGCAGTTAGATATCTCCTGAGGGGTCCCGGAGTGTGAGAGGGTGCAGGCTGGGCTGAGGGACCCACCCTGCATGAATTTAGTGCACTGGGCCTCTAGTTGCTAGATAATCAGGTAATTGCTACAATGAAAAGCAATCTACAGACAGCTTGGTTCCGAATTATTTAGATGTATGGGTCTACTCCTGTGTGTTGTGGCTTCTAGAAGAATAGGACGTATGTGGTTTCCATTAGTTTCTAGAGTGATGAAGAGTAAATCTGAACAGAAATGTTCCGCCTCTTTTAAAGAAGAAAATGGGAATTTGGATCTGGAAGTCATGACTCTGTATGGGCATATAATCTCAGGACTGGGGGGAGGGGCGGGGGGACTAGTGCTCACCTCATGTCTCCTTGGATCTAAGAACACAGTTTTTCAGCTGCACTGTTAGGAACCCAAGCTGACATCTGTTTCCCTGGGACTCCTGCTGTAAATGTTGCTTAGCCAATAGTTTTTTTTTTCTCTCAAGGCATGGTGTTGGTTCATCAATTAATCAGAAAGGTTTTATGAGTAAGAAGTGCAGAGCTAGGATCAAAGGGAGTCAGCAGTGATCCCCCTTCAGCAAATGAAGCAGATGGTGTTATAAACAGGTTGAAAGCTGAGTGGATACAAAATATGCCTGAGGAATTGAGGTTTGGCCTTACCTATCTAGAGATTGTATTTCTCATAATGCTGGAGAAAACCCTGAAACTGTTTATATTTATGTTGTTAGCAGTCAGAAAAACACCCACCTGCTACTAATTCACTGTGTGGCTTTGGGCAAATCATTTCACTCCTCTGGGCTCTTAGTGCCATGCTAAGCCTGGTTTCCAGTTTCAAAAACTGATGTACACATTACATGAAAATTGAGGAACTTTTTGGGAAAAAAAATTTCACTGTGCCCGTGGTTGGGATTTAGTTGATCAAGCTCTGTATGTTGGAAGGAGACGGGGTAGGGTCTTGCAATAATTGCAAGAAGAAATTCTAGAGCCCCTTAGGAGAATCTACTGTTTGGAAGAAACATCTGGCAGATGAAACTGACTCCTCAAAGGCACTGGAGGTTTGGAGGGGGAGGAGTGGCCCCACATGTAGAGGGTGACTGTGACTGGAATCCTGCTCCATCTGGTCCCCTTAGAGCAGCGGTTCTCAACCTGTGGGTCGCGACCCCTTTGGGGGTCGAGCGACCCTTTCACAGGGGTTGCCTAAGACCATTGGAAAACACATATATAATTACATATTGTTTTGTGATTAATCACTATGCTTTAATTATGTTCAATTTTTAACAATGAAAATATATCCTGCGTATCAGATATTTACATCACGATTCATAACAGTAGCAAAATTACAGTTATGAAGTAGCAATGAAAGTAATTTTATGGTTGGGGGTCACCACAACATGAGGAACTGTATTAAAGGGTCGCTGCATTAGGAAGGTTGAGAACCACTGCCTTAGAGCTTAGGAAAAGTTAGCTAGTCTACTTGTTTTTGACAGATGCTGTAATAAATTACCACAAACTGGTGGCTTCAAATAAATAAATTACCACAAACTGGTGGCTTCAAATAACAGAAAATTATCTGCTTGCAGTTCTGGCATTCAAAACTCACTCTATTCTCCCCCTGCCCTTCTTCTACTTCCCATTTTTGGAGGATCCTGCTGTTCCTTGGCTTGTGGTGGCATCACTCCAATCTCTGCCTGCCTCTTCACAAGGCCTCCTCTGTCTTCTATCTTTCGTAAGTACACTTATCTTTGGATTTAGGGCCCACACAGACAATCCAGGATGATCTCATCTTGACATCCTAACTTAATTATATTTGCAAAGACCTCTCCCTGCTACCCCCAAATAAAGTTGCATTCCTTCACAGGTGCCTGGGATTAAAACCTCTTTGGGGGCCGCCATTCAAACTATTGCAGTTGGTAAACACTGTTGTTTTACCAGCTAGGAGCCTTGTTGCTTAATCACGTAAACCCTGGTGTTAAAACAGCAGTGAGATTCTCTAAAAGGCTGGGAGGCAGAGAAAAAGAAAGAAGAGGAAAAGTGAGCCCAGCACCTGGGATGGCAGGGCCTGGTACCTAGTGCCCTACTAGGGTTGCACAGCAGCCTAGGAACTCCAAGGGTTCATGCAGAGGGTAATGCATAAGGCCCAGGGCTCAGAGCAGTGCATTTCAGAGTGAGGTTTATGACTCAGTAGGGTCACAGTTCATTTAGCGGATCATGGCCAGCATTCCAAAGAAAGAAAGAAAAAAAAAGAATAGAATGTCCCTAGTCGGTCTGGCTCAGCGGATAGAGCATCGGCCTGAGGACTGGAGGGTCCCAGGTTCAATTCGGTCAAGGGCACATGCCTGGGTTGTGAGCTCGGTCCAACGTGCAGGAGGCAGACAATCAATGATTCCCTCTCATCATTGATGTTTCTACCTCTCTCTTCCTCTCCCTTCCTCTCTGAAATAAATAAAAATATATTTTAAAAAAAGAATAGAATGTACCACAGTTTACTGCAAGTAACAAAAATATGTATGTTTTGAGAAACTTGGGAAGGTGTGTGTGTGTGCATATGTTGGATTGTGACATAAAGTATATTTCTTATGTAAATTGTGGTCAAACGTTTGAAAGCCACTGGTGTAAGAGGCCTTGGTGTGGCACTTTATAGCATCCCGGAAAGAGCAGAGATCCAGGGAAGTGTCCTTGGTTCTGGGCGCAGCATTGGGAATAATTGCTCTGTGGCAAAGGTGTGACCAGGTACAAGAAGGAGCTTTGGACACACGTCAGACCCCCTTGGGAGCCTCCTCCCTCTTGGAGAGACCTTGCAAAGCTGAGGTTCCATAGATATGTGGGTGAAAAGGGTGATTAAGTTGATGGCTCTGAGACCAGCCACAAATGTGACATCAGTGGGTCCCCTGCTGGCCCCAGTCCTGTCTCTGCCCACAACTCTGTGGGTAATATCAGGAGAGGCAATGGAGCAGAGTTAAGACCTTTGTACTCAAATCAAAGGTGGGATGGGGAAAAAAGGAGAGTTGGAGTTAGGTGAGCAAAGAAGACATGACTCAGAGAATGAAAGGAAAGGTTCGTGAGGCTGGAAGGCATTCAGGTTACAGGTAAGAGAACCTTTTGTTTTAGACTGCAGGTTTTGAATTGTGTTTTCCCTCCAATCCCTTTGTTCTTCTGAAACTTTGTGGCAGAATCCTGTTCAATGAAACAGAATCCCTATAACCTGCTTCCTCCCCCATCTTGATAGTCTCTGAGGCCTGTGTGCAGGGGGTTCTAGACCTAATTGGAGACGTCTATAATTTGGTTAGAAGGTGTTTGTGGCCCCTTCTAGTGCTAATTATTTGATCCTATGGCGCAGATAAAGTTGTGTGTAATTTAGATCACTTCTCTTTGAAGTTTTGTTCATTTTCTAATTCCCAGTACAGCATTTGTCCCAAAGTGTTCAATATTAGAATGTTTGCAGGAAGAGAATATTTTTTGCACACTTCTTTGCAACTCCAGCACCAAGCACAGTGTTCTCTGCATAGTGGCTGCTTTTAAAGAGTCGGCCGAATAAATGAAGAAATGAATAAAATCCTGCCCTAAAATTTTAGCTGAAGTTGTCTTCTACAATCTAGCCAGCAGAGGGCAAGAGAGTTCAGTTTAACAACAGCAACCTGCCCTGTGTGCTGATGCAGCTACAGGCAGTCACCGCCAGGAGGAGCCGGTCCGCTTGTTTCATGGGATTAGAAAATGCACAACCAGAAATGGATGGAGAAAGGAAGCCAGAAGGCCTGAATATTAATCCCCAAAGCTTTCGTCTGGGAGTGGGGTTTTGCTGCAAGCTAATTGTGAGGTACATAGAGGACTGGACAGGACCATCTTGTTACATGATATCAACCACTTGGCTAGAAGAAATTCAAGGAACGTCACAGTGCACTTGTGCCAGGGAAAGAATGTATGAAGGGTCTCTGATTTTCTCAATTCTGTGTTTATTCTTTCTGTGACACACGTGTGCTGTAAAGTTCCTTGAATCCCTTCCCTTCTCTTGACTTCAGTTTTCCCATATGTAACTGGATGGGTGGGACTCGATGATTTTGAAGGCTCTGGTCTGTGGATGGGTCCCCTGCTGGCCCCAGTCCTATCTCTGCCCTCAACTCTGGGGGTAACATCAGGAGAGGTGATGGAGCAGAATTAAGTCTGTTGTGCTCAAGTCAAGGGTGGGATGGGAAAAAATGGAGAGTTGGGGTTAAATAAGAGAAGAAGACATGAGCCAGAAAATGAAAGGAAACGTGAGAGAGATGATGAGGATAAGATCAAGGAAGAGAGAAGAGGAGATACAAGCTTATGCATCAGAATCTTTGCACTGGGGCCCAGACACCTATGCTTTTAAAATGTTTCCTAGGCAATCCTGGTCTAAAGCCAGGGTTAAGACCCAGAAGTCTAGATTAATCCTAAGAGGTTTGAGTGCAGGGGAATTGAAGTAGTTGTAGGGATACGTTCACTTCACAGGGCATTTCTATGATTGTAGTCTCTGTCATTCCATTTCAAAGTGGAGGTCTCAGGATCCCCTAAAGAGGAACTTTGCCATTTGTTCTGCACTGTTCAGGGGACAGAACCATTGGTTTCTGGCCCTATTTTGCCAGACCCAGCTGGTCAAGACAACTTCTCTCCTGCCAGCTGCCCTAGGAAAGCTCATGGAAGACCTCAGATTTCACACCTCAGATTTAACAAATCAGGTCAATTCCTTGCTCAAAAAATTTCAATGTTTTTCTTACCACAGCCTTTGAGGGGCTATGTCTGGCCCCTGGCTGCTTTACTGGCCCCATCTCTTAGCCCTCTCTGATTCACCCAATCTGTTCTGGTTCTCTTGCCTTGTTGTTGATGTTTGATTGTATCAGGCATGCTTCCACCTCAGGGCCTTTGCACAGATTGTCCTCCCTCTTGATGAGGAAATATCCTTATTGTTTTTAGGAGGCAAGTAAATAAACATACCTGGGAGATGTTCTCTGGATGGCACAGTGGGGCAGAGCACAGCTCAGTTTCAGTTCACTGAGGAGCCCTGAGCAGAAGTCATAGATAAACAAGTGGGGTGCTTATGGGAGACTAATGGACCCACAAAGAGAAAGGGAAACTAAGAGAGAATTAGGAGAAAGTTTCCTAACCTATGTCTGATGAGAGAGGAAATATTGGAGTGGCAGAAAGGGCTCTGACATCAGCCCAGCTACACACTACTACATAACCTGGGGCCTTCATTCCCTTGTCCAGTTGATATCAACACACTTCAACAAATGTGAAACACTACAAAGAGGTGAGTTAACATTGTTATTCACTTCTATTGTGCACTATGGGCATGTGCTTACTGCTGTGGTTGATGGATATGTCCTCCCTAGTCCTTCCAGTGTTATATTAGCATATTGATATGGCCACTTCAGTTAGCACGTAGGAACAATGACACTGAACAATGTTTAGGGTCTTCTTTCTGAAACTCAGAGATGACTAAAGGATCAATAGATATGTGTTCCTAAATGTATCAGCTACTTAGGGTTAGAGGTCAAATGATACAGTCCTCTGTTACCAGAAGCGTACGATGTTTGTCCTACTCACAGAATCCAGAGACCTCACATAGAAGAAGAGAGAAGTTTTTGTCCAACCCAACCATTACTTTTCAGCAACTACTCTGTGCTTCATGTTTTTATGGTCTCTGAGAAAGATACAAACATGGCTGAGACAAGCTTTCTGCTCAGTGAATCTCTCATAGATGAGACATATAGACTTTTAAGGCACAGAACTATAATCTATGAAGATCTCTGCTAGGGGCACAAAAGACACACATCTGAATACACCTCCTACCGGTGATAAAGCCCACAACCCCGGGCATGTGGGCTTGGAATCGAACCATGACCTCCTGGTTCACTGGTTGGTGCTCAGCCACTGAGCCACACCAACTGGTGAGGATTACAAGTTTTCATTTTGTGCTCCATAGTAGTAGAGTTGTTGTAGAAGGAAAGATCTCTATAGTATAGCTGAATGTCAGGCTCCTGTCATTCAGCAGGAAGTCCACATGCTCACCATAGCCTGCCCTCATCCCCAACAACATTCACCAAAAAGTCTTCCCCCTACTGGGTGGGTCACTTACTCCAAATTGATCTCTTGCTCCCAACTTTACTTAAGTCAAACCTTAAGTAAATGTTAGATTTTCTTTAGCCAGATATAAATATGGAAGACAATTCAACAAATGAAGTCACACTAAAGTGTTAATAGCTTCCAAGTTTTAATGTGCTATATCTCCAAGAAAAAGTACATAAAAGAGAAGAGACTATTTTCTAGTTGATAAACATCAGCGCCCATCTGCTGCACTTCTATGGGAGAGATCTTCCTGGACCTTCAAATCACACCCTACATGTCCCCAGTATGAGGAAGGCCTGCCTTCCTAGCCAGCTCAGAGCATCAGCAGGGACATTCCAGCTCCCAACGGCTGGCTCATTGAACATTTACCCCTTGGCTTGGGCTGGCTGCCTCCACCTAAACAGCAATAATAAAACCAGTCCCTTTTCTTGTTATCTTGTTTTATGAGTTACCAAGAACTTTCATGTACACTGTCTGATATGGCTCTTAAATCATATTTTTACAAAAGCAAGGGTTCAGGCCTATTTTAAAAAGGAGAAAACTGAGCACTTAAGTCTAGGGCTCAGAGATCTAGTCCAGGGCTCTTTCCACTTTCCATGTTTCTTCTCTCCACAGCCTGTAATTTTCACTTTCTTCTGACTGGGAAATAAAAAGGTTTTCCACTTGCAAAAAAGTCCAGGAAGTCTAAAAAGTCCATTTTAGAGAATGTTACCAATTTTTCTCATTTTTTAAGTCAATATTCTAAGAAGCCATCAGAATGTTCTTTCAACTCTTTCAAAATAAACTTCAGACCTAACCAGTCTTCACTTCCTTCCTACCACTCCAGCCCCAAACACCATTCTTCTCTTGTCTAAACTAGTTTGAAGAATAGGTGCCCAATAACAGTCACAAGCCACCTCCTCTTCCAAGGAAACAGGCCCTGGTTGGGAAGGTATGAAGTGCCTTAAACACCCATGGCCCAGCTATTTGATTTAGTATAAAGGCACTTCATACTTTCCCAACCAGGAGCTTTTCTAACATAGAATCCTCATTTTAAGAAATAAACAGCATTTAACATTACAATAAACTCTAGTTTGCCCCTTTATTTTCTCAAATTTAAACTCTGATTATCGGGGCTGGAAGAAACCACAAAGGTTACCTATCAAACCTTTGATTTTGCAGACTGGAAACTAAGGCCCAGAGAGGGAGTCCCAGAGTCAGTGGCAGAGTCAGAACTAGAATCCAGGTCTTTCAACTCCCAGTACAGACACTTTCTACTTCCCTGCATTGCTTAATATTGAACATCTGACTCTGCTCAGAAGATTTTACTGTCTCTCATTAAAACGAGTTTCTACTCATATAGGGAGGTAGTCACCCACATGTACATTTCACAGGATGTGGCCGATCCTATTCTGGCCAGAAGAGCTGTACCATAGAGAGGCCTGGATGCCTTCTAGAGATACTTGTATCCTGGATGCAGGCTGCTCAGCCAGGGCTCTCAGGCATCTCTGAGTCAGGGGAGCATGAAAGGTGCTAAACTGAAAGAGCATCCTCCCCCTGATCTAGCTACTTCCTGCCTGTGTGCCTTGTGCAAGGCACTTAGGCTCTCAGGACTTCTCTTTCCTCTTCTGTGAGGGAAGGGTTTTAGCAAACCCTGATGTGCGCACGGGAAAGGGGCTGCATAAGAATGGGGGAAGGTGACTCCTGGTGACTAAGGTCTAGGAAGTAGGGTCCTAAGTAGAGTCAAAAATCGACTCCCCCTCTCAACCATTGGGACTTGGGAGGGAGATCTTGGGGGTTGTCTGCAGAGGGATCAGGTTGGGGAAGTTTGAAGTACCTTTGTGCCAAATCAACTTTTATGCAAAACTTGGCCATGGGGGGTTTAAGGAAGAATTCATGCCACCTTTTGTCCTGCTACTTCTCTCTTAAGTGGTCCTTAGACTCCTAACAATGCCAGGATTATAAAACAAAAACCAAATGCAGAAGTCTTGTCATCCACAGCCTTAGTTAGCACTTCAGCAGGGGCAGGAGGCAAGAAACCCAGACCTCAGTGTTCCCAAGTAAGGACTTAAATAGCTGGAGATCATGAGTAATTCTTGTGGTAAGCAGGTGAGAAGGAGAGAGGTGAAAGAGGAAGAGCCTAGATGCAGGGACTGAGGCAAATATTGACTAAGCAGGGTAGGAAGAAAATGAGTGATGCAAAGAAGGCAGGAAGAGCCAGATGAAACCACACTGAAGTCAGAAAATTATGGGGAGAGGGGAGAACAACAAAGAGGATTGAGGACAGGAAATGGGGAGAGACAACAAAAGAAGGATTGGATAAGGAAGATTCTGAAAGAGAAAACCAGAGAAAGGTTAGGGAAAGGGAGAAAGAGGAAGGAGGAGAACGGGTAGAGGAGGAGGAGGATCTGGAAGGAGAGGAGCAGGAGTCCAGGGAGGGAGGTTGAAGAGATCCCAGAGCACTGAGCAAGAGAGTAGGGCTGTTCTTTGCTCCTTGGCTGGCTGATATTTTAGGAAAACTTTCCCTCTCTAGTCAGTGGGGCTGCCTAGGGCCAAGTTCTGGGTGGAGGAGGTATGAGATCATTTGGAGGTGCCTTGGGATAGTTGGGTTGATATAACTAGACTCTGAGTCTCCAGTTGGAGCCAAGGAAGTTCCAGAATATAAAGAGAAAATAACATGTATCCCCTAGGTTGGGATCATCAGCCACAGAGTCATTGCTCTCCCAGACTATTCCAACACATGTGAGTGACTTTTAGTGCCCCACTGGTGCTTAGCCCTGCCTAGACTTGCCAAGCCCTGGATGCTCTAGCACGCCATCATGTGCATTCTCCCATTGCTTTGGCTTACAGACACAGAAGGAAATGGTGACAATTATTCAAGCCATTGAGGACAATGCCCCCCCACCTCTCCTGCATATCAACATTATGGTTTTAGTCTAAGTATTGAGAATGCATACATGATGCATGGCTGGTGAAAGCATTGGCCAAGTTCTTTGCTTTATTTTTGTTTCCGGAAACACACATGTTTTAGTTTTTTATGAGCTTGAAAGTCATGAAATGTCAGCCTGCAGGGATCCCTAGTTCATGCCAGGACATTATGTAGCCCTTCCTTGATAAGGAATGATTTGAAAAAAATAAAAATAATAACTGTCAGAACACGGATCTGAACAGCAAACATTTAACCACGGTCAGAATTCTAAAATAGCCTTTCTTTCTTAATTTTGTTTTTCAATTGTAGTTGATATTCCATATTATTTTATATTAGTTTCAGGTGTACAGCATTAGTGGCTTAAAAACAAGATGAAAGGTTTAAGAAGTACAAATTGGTAGTCACAAAACAGTCACAGGAATGTAAAGTACAGCATAGGGAATGTAGTTAATAATATTGTAATAACCATGTGGTGCCGGGTGGGTACTAGACTTTATTGGGAGGATCAATAAGTTATATGAAACAGCATGTCTTAAAATTCCCTTTGATGAATGTAGGGAGCAGGGGACTGCTAGGTCTAACTAAGCTCAGCTGATCCTTTCCCCACACATACTAGTAGACACATAGTAATGGTCACAGATGTGCAGGGCATCCCTGGACTTTTGCAGGTCCAGACTGGGGGTGGCCCCTGACCTAAAACTGCTCCTACTGGCCAGGAATCGGTTAGAAAACTCAGAGCTGAGTGAAAAGAACCCTGGCCTTGGTTGTGGAGGTCTGGCCAACTGTGCAGTATGTGATCCAGACTCCAGAGCACTTCACTGCCCACTTCTAGGTTCAGTGACCCAAACACCAAGGTTTAATAGATGGTTTCTGAGATTGTTTTCCATCTTCAAGTTTCTAGGCACCAAAATGAAGTTAATCTCATTTTTTTGTGTTTTTCTTTTTTCTTTTTCTTTTTGTCACAATAGGAAGACAGGTTAGACTAGAAGCTTCTCAGCTACTGAGAAAGAGGGATGGAGGGTGAGCCAAAGGTAATTTTTTCCATTAGAGGGAAGGTGCAGTTCTTTTATAGCCCATTAAAGTGTAATCTACAAGACTTTTTACGGAGATAATGGAGAAAGAGATGATTGAGTCTTTCTAACATCCAAATTCTATTCTTAAATTAATTCTTAGAGGAATAATTCTGAATCTCCACTTGGCACCCTCATACACTTCTGCATTTGTTTAGCCGTCCTAACATGTTTGAGTATAAGGACAGAAGAGTGGTCTGCGTACATTTATGTGTATGCAGCCTGGGTGGTAGTGCACTTGTCTTTTTGGCTGTGTTTGAGCTTCTGTGTGTAATTGAGTGCACATGTACGTGTGTGAGTGAAATTATGGAATGTGTATGTGCGTAGAATATAGAAGACTGTGTAGATGGTGTGACATGTGTGAAATCCTGTGGACCCGTGGGTGTGCAAGATTTTTTTTAAAGTAAGAGACTTTGGATTGTGTAGCCTCCTCTCACTTCTGTGATTGATTTCACGAGGCTAATTGTGCGTAAAAGCGCTAGTGAGATCTGGGGGCGCCTCCTAGTCTGACGTCAGAGAGAGAGTTTAAAAAGCGGGGAGACGGTGGAGAGCACACAAGCCGCTTTAGGAGCCGCAAGGTTCAGAGCCTTCGCTGCAGCCTGCAGATCCGCTCCTAGAGTTTGACCAACCGCGCTTTAGCTTGGCTTCCCAGGCGCCGCGGAGATGCTGTCCTGCCGCCTCCAGTGCGCGCTGGCCGCGCTCTCCATCGTCCTGGCTTTGAGCGGTGTCACCGGCGCGCCCTCGGATCCCCGACTCCGTCAGTTTCTGCAGAAATCCCTGGCTGCTGCCGCAGGGAAGCAGGTAAGGAGACTCCCTCGACGTTTTCTTTCCCCTCTCCAGAAACTCTACCCTTCTCTTAGGCTCGCCCAAGGCCCCTTGGGTGGATTTAAGAGGTGCTCCTGAAGAGTTTTGGTGCTTTTCTGGGTCCCTCAGCTCCCAAAGCTCTTAGGAAAACTTTCAAAGTCCAGAATCCCCTCTTACCTCTTTTCCCCCTAATCAGCGCCATCTGTCACAGGTGAGTTCTTTGCATTCAAGAAAATTCTGAGACCTGGGTAATTGAGCTGGAAGGTATGATGGCATCTATCCTGGGTGCTGACCACGGGAGGCGCTGACCCAGGTGCTGAAAGAGCGCACTTCTGTCCTTGCTACCATCCTAAGCAATACCTCCCTCCCATGCAGTGGACCGAGGGCTAATGGGCATTCTACAGACGAAACACAATATGTTTAAGATTCTGAAAGGTCTCATTCCCCACAGTGACTTAGTGAACGTGTTAAGTTTGTAGTTCATGATGTGAAAATTGAGTTTAACAAACTGTTGGCACATGTTTATCTTTGCAAAACTGCTTTAAAGATCTGTTTTTTCTCTCTATGCGTGTTTGAAGCCTACAGAGACAGAAAACTTGCAGAAACATTTGATTTTTCAAGCCTCTTTGTGTAATTGGTGATTATAGTAACTACCCTTATTTTTATATCCTTAATGATTTTAAGTGACAGAGAGGCACAACTGTGAAAATTGGGTTTTGGGTGGAGCTGTATCTGCTCCCCAAACTAGGCTTTTTCATTTCTTCTTTTCCAGCCGCCTCCTGATCATTCTCTCTCTCTCCCCTCCACCCCATACAGGAACTAGCCAAGTACTTCTTGGCAGAGCTGCTGTCTGAACCCAACCAGACAGAGAATGATGCCCTGGAACCTGAAGATTTGTCCCAGGCTGCTGACCAGGATGAAATGAGGCTGGAGCTGCAGAGATCCACTAACTCGAACCCGGCCATGGCACCCCGAGAACGCAAAGCTGGCTGCAAGAATTTCTTCTGGAAGACTTTCACATCCTGTTAGCTCTATTAATAATTGCTGTCCATATATGACCTCTGATTCCTCTCCTTCAAACCCCATCTCTCTTCCTTAGTTCCCCCAATACTCATAAAGACCCTCACAGTAGAAATTGATGAGTGTAAATAAATACAAAATAAAAGTATGATGAAATTATGAAAAGCAAGAATTTGATTTCTTATTGAGTAAACCTTTCTGTTCAAGAATACATGATTAACTTCCATCATTATTTCAGTTGAGTTATTGGAACTATGCACTCCAACTCTCAAAGGCACACTATTTAAAATTCCCTGTGGTAATAAAGGTTATGTTTTAAATGGTAACCCTCATAGTTTGGGTGACTTCAAATTTACATAATTTCAGAAAACTCTATGAATGATCATTTTAATCCAATAATAGTTATGGGAAGGGGCTGTCACAAGCATCAATTACATATTAAATACAATTAAAATTATATGTGTAAAAGAATATTAGTATTTATGGGTAGGCAGGCTGAAATGTCCAACTATTTACCAGGCTGAAATGTAAAAAATATAATATATATAAAATCGGAAGAAAAGACCATTTAGAGGAAAGAAGCTGGCTTAAATAGCTAAAATAACATTCTCAGGCTTTAAAATTTGTTTCCAGTCTTAGGGAATTTAGAGACATATCACAATCCTCTTTGTCAAAAACAATCCTAAGTGAACATGGTTAAATGATTGCCTCTGTCTAAAAGTAAGATCCATATCACTTTTATTGTAAAATTCCAGCATTAGAATACCATGGGTTGCAATAAAAATATGTGCTTGTCACCCCAGGGAATGCTACACTGTCGAAGTTATTGGAACACATTATAATAATCCCAGAGTAACTGAAGGAGAGATTCAAGTCTTCTTTTGATTTTATCAAAATGAGAGCCAAATAAAAATGAAACAATAATAACATTCAGCACGTGCTAGCTATTATTATTAGCATTATAATATATTTAAGGGTACTGTAAAAGGTAGAGATAAGAAGAGAGCTAATTTAACTCACAGGGACCTTAAATAGATATCCCACTGAGGATGTGTGTTTTAGCTATCACCTCTATTTCTGAATAGCTGCTAGAATAATAAACCAAATAAAAGTACATAAACTCAGTATAAATCTGTATACTATGAGCTTATGGATGGCAGCATATAAACATCTAAGAGAAACTTTATATTTCATAGAAAATATTTGTGTTAAATAATACATGTTTTTACAATGAATATTGCTTCATTGAATTTAATTCCTGAACAAACAGGAGAAAACTCAAGCCACTTTACTAATCTTTATGAAAACAGAACAGCCTTTGAGGTTCCGGTGCATCTTTTATTTACAATACATTCAGGAGGGAATTAATGAGTATTCACTTAGAGGATGTGTCTGTGTTAAATGCCTTATGTACATCTGGTTACCAAGCAACTCAGTGGAGTCATAGAATCACATTATTATGATTAAAGCACAGAAGGGAACACAACTTAATTGTTTTCTGAGCAGTGCATAGATTGTATGAGTGACAGGGAAGGGGGTTTAAGGTTTAGTGTCATCTTTAGTTGTCAGTTCCCAATAGTAGTATAGGAATAACTGGCAAGAATTATGTAGTCATGTGCACACATATATATTTATTCCCTTTTTTTAAAAAAATTATCCATTGTGTTTTTTATTTTATTTTTTAAAAAAGATTTTTATTGACTTTTAGAGAGAGAGAGAGAGAGAGGTAGAGAGAGAAACATCAATGTGAAAGTGATCGGCTACCTCATGCACGCCCCCTACCGAGAATCAAGCCCCACAACCTTTCAGTTCATGAGGTGACACCCAACAACTAAGCCACACCGACAAGGGCTCCGTTGTGTTTTAAAAATGTTTTCGGGTGGCAGGGGGTACTAATATAAGGTGACAGGAAAAGATTTGACTTTAGGCGGTGGACACCAGTGCAATATACAGATCTTATAACATAGAAATCCACACCTGAAACCTACATGTTCATGTTGACCAACGTCACCCCAAACAATTTAATAAATAAAGATTTAGAAAATGTTTTCTGCTATAACAAGCATTTGTTTTTCTTGTATAACTTCTGTAAAGGAGAAAAAACTCAAAAATACTTTTTCCATGGGGGTTGGATGGAGGTGGGAAAAGGGAGAGAAAATGGGGACATCTGTAATAGTGTCAACAATAAAAATAAAGTTAAATAAAATAAAATACTTTTCCCAAATGCCAAGAAGCTCTATCATTCTTGTCCTGCCAGTTGCTTTAAATAAAACAAGAGCACTGACATCATACTCATCAGGTTAAATATTAGATAGAAAGTTCAATTTCCTATAACTACCTTACAATGAATAAATACAATTTTCTACAATAAACAAGCATCATAGTCTTAAGGTTAAGGGTTATAAAACAATAAACCATTGTAGTTAGAGTAGAATATTATAGGAGAGCTTCTTGCATACAAATTACTCAATATCATCGTCACAAGATACAAAAGAACAAACTTGAAATAAGATTTAAACTCTGTCTGGTAACTCTCTCTTGCTCTCCCTCTTCCTTGTACCTTTCAACTTATTCCTAATCTTTTAAAAAAGTTTTCTTTATTGATTAAGGTATTACATATGTGTCCTAATCCCCCCAGTGTTCCCCCACCCCAGCTCCTGCCCTCCCCCCTTAATGTCCATGTCCATTGGTTATGCTTAAATGCATGCATACAAGTCCTTTGGTTGATCTCTCCCTCTCCCCCACCTCCTCCCCTGCCTTCCCTCTGAGGTTTGACGGTCTCACTGATCCTTCTCTGTTTTGGATCTGTTTTTGTTCATCAGTTTGTGTTCATTATATTCCACAAATGAGTGAGATCATGTGATATTTATCTTTCTCTGACTGACTTATTTTGCTTAGCATAATGCTCTCCAGGTCCATTCATGCTGTTGCAAATGGTAGGAGTTCCTTCCTTTTTACAGCAGCATAGTATTCCATTGAGTAGATGTAGCACAGTTTTTTAACCCACTCATCTGCTGATGGGCACTTAGGCTGTTTCCAAATCTTAGCTATGGTGAATTGTGCTGCTATGAACATAGGGGTGCATATATCCTTTCTGATTGGTGTTTCTAGTTTCTTGGGATATATTCCTAGAAGTGGGATCACTGGGTCAAATGGAAATTCCACTTTTTGTTTTTTTGAGGTTACTCCATACTGTTCTCCATAGTGGCTGCACCAGTCTGCATTCCCACCAGCAGTGCACGAGGGTTCCTTTTTCTCTACATCCTCACCAGTACTTGTCATTTGTTGATGACAACCATTCTGACAGGTGTGAGATGGTACCTCATTTTTGTTTTGATTTGCATTTCTCAGATGACCCCAGTGGCTTTGAGCATGTTTTCGTATGTCTCTTGGCCTTCTGTATGTCCTCTTTCAAAAAGTATCTATTTAGGTTCATTGCCCATTTTTTGATTTATTTATTCTTTATTTAAAGCTTAAAGTAAATAAAACATCTGATCAGGGTTATCTTTTATCATCAGTTTTATCTCCTTCATAAGTAGAGGGTTGTGTTAGCAAGGGGACTTATATCCTTTCCATATGTAATGCTATTATGTGCTTCAACATGCTAGAGGAGAGTTGATTTTTGACCATTTAAGTAAATATATGGAGCACAGAGTTTTTTAATACCCAGAAGGTTGTACTTTTTACTTCCCATTTAGTTCATTTGTCTTCCTCCTAAATTTGATTCACTGACATCTAACCATAATAAAACTTTCAGATTATGTATTTTTTTCTTCTCTGACACAATCACAGGCTTCAGCAATCCTGAACAACTTGGTATTTAATTTAATGGGAGAGCTTGAACAAGGTGTCTTCTGTTCTGGGCCTTAGTTTCTCCATCTGAAAATGAGCATGCTAATAGGATTGATTCCTTAGATTTATAAGGATTTACTGAGGCCATGTATCTAACATTCTTACTACGTTCGATAAGTGGTGTTTATTTTTTCTCACATGTGCCGTGCATTATAGCTTCTCTTTCTTTGTCTTTGTGATTTCTTGTTATTCCCATAAGTTCAAATGTAACCCAGCCTTCAATATGTATTTTATGTGATTCTTGATCCATAAAATTCTATCTTTATGTCCTCACTTGGGATGCTTCCCTTCTCTCAGTATTTAATCTCCATCTCTTCCATGGTGCTTACTTGTCGCTTGCTACTGTTCATAATTGCATGACTATATGTAAAAGAGTATTTGTGAACTTCCAGTGAATAGGAAGATGTCTTGTCCATTTAGTATCACATACAGTGTCTTACACATAGTAGGTTCTCAGTGTTCTTTAAAGAATGAATGAATGATTCATGAGCTTGCAGTCCCAAGTGAAACAAATCTCTATTTACTAGGCAGCAACAATTCTTAATGCTTTAGTTGGCACAGGAGAATGGCATTAGTGCTATTTTATGTGATACTGGTGTGACACCAGACAGAACAGCCCATGGTTATGATTTTATTAACCACTGAAACATGTGATTATCATGCTCATTTTGGAAGCTTCAATCAGTCTAGTTTTCTTACCTTACAAATTTTTCTGACAGGTCTTGCTTAACTGTCCACCAAGCAGGATCAATTTTTAGCCCTACAGCAAACTATTCTCACTATAAAGATACTTCTGTTTTATGGTGACATGAAATATACCTTTAATTCTGAATATCAGACATGGGAAAGGACTCAAACATCATCTCATCCTCACTATTCATTTTACCAGAGACTGACATAAGGAGAGATGAAGTTATCTGCACAAGACACCTAGTAAATTGATGCAAAGTCTAGACAAAGCCTAAGTTCCCCTCTTCTACCCCAGGGTTGTTTTTATTATTTTACCATTTGCTCCACCTGAAATTTGCCCTTCTAGATAATTGATATATTTCATTTGTCTGATGTGAATACTAATTTTGTCCTTGGAACTTCACCTTCCACTAAACAAATGGTCTGCATTTGAGGGAGAATAAGACAATTGATACAAAATATATGGTTATAGAAAGACATTAGAAAAAAAACAGTGAAAATATTGATTGAAGAAAAGTAACTCAAGAGGGACAGTCTTTACTAAATTAGACCCAAGAAACAAAGAATGATTCTGTCTTGGAGGGAAAGGGGCTGTCCAAGCAAGCAGATGGACTCCCATACTAAGGAGATGGAGTTGTTCCTGGGTAGTGGTCTTCAGAGAAGTCATGATTCACACCCACAGGACCAAGGATACCTCAATGACCACCTTCAGTTCTTGAGTGAGAGCGAGTGCCTTAATTCCAGGTGTTCAATTTCTCATTACCTAGCATGTCCTCAGGGTCAAGGACTTGCTGGAGACTGGAAACAAAGTTTGTATGATAAAGTCTCTGCTTTCAGGGAACCAGGTCTAATAGGTAAGATTCATTAAAAAGGACCAAATGTTATAATGGGGGGTTGTACAGAATCTTTTTTTCCCCTCAGAATTATTCTCCTTATTAGTTTTTAAATTATGGTTTGGAAGTCTAAGTACTTTTATTTTGGATGGAATAAATAAGTTATATGAATAAGTATAATGACATAGTATATACTTCTACAACATAATCTAGGCTGGAAATCAGAGGGGTTAAACAACTTGCCCAAGATGTCACCACCTGCTGAGTGGTGGAGTTGGAACCAGGTCATCTGCTTTTCAATCCAGTGCTCTCCTCCCTGTATCTTAGGGAGGAAAGATGAGTTCATTATACCTTGCTGAGTAAATTAAGAGCATATCAGCTCCAGAGTATAACTTAGCTCCTCTATATATCATACAAATGGTTATTAATACTCTTCTATTGTCAGAGAAGAAATGGCTTTAGGCTCTGAGATTGGGATTTAATTTTGAAACTTCATTAGGGGCACTATTGCCAAGGAACTGTTTATAATCTTTCTTTTTGCATACCCAATAACATTGTTTTAGTTTTGCTAAATGAATGAATAAACAAACAAATAAATGAATAAAGTTAATCATTTCAGATGTTAAGCACTCCTTTTCCCACTCAATCCCATCCACACAGGTTTTATTACAAGCTAGTCTATAGGCATTTTTAGCTTGAAGCAATTACAAATCTATTGGCCTTGTAGGAATATCCTGAGAAAAGTTGGCCTGAGGCTGAGATTTAGAGACCTGAGAATTTTCACTGAAATGTACAAATGAGGTCAACTTTTATTAAGTAGGCTTTTATGCCACTGATGTTGATGTACCTCTTAGGGTCTCCGATAAATGTTCTAGGTCACATTAAGTAGTCATCTTATTCCTATTAGCTTCACATGTCTCTGGAATATGGTCAATTAAAATGATGAAATTGTTATCCAGATATTCAATGATTCCATTAAAATAAACAGTATTCAAAGAAATGCAGGCTTTTAAACTAGAGTTCAAACAGTGAAGAAGGATAATTCATTCCAAGTTAATTGCCGTTTAATTCTATCTTTCCTGTATAAAAATATATAAAAGTACATTTTCAGTTCCCATGCTGCTTTAAGGTCAGATGGCACACTTTATGAAGAAAACATTAAACTACCCTAGAATTGCTACCTCAGCATTACAATGTATTTGACTATCAAATGCACATTATGAGAGTCAAGATTTAAATATTTTAACTAGAAATACCTCTTTCTTCCTTATTGTTCTATCTGCATTTGCCCACTCACTACCCAAACAGAAGGATGGGAGGTAATGGTTTGACCAGACTTTTCACCAAACTCTTCTTCTTCATTTTCATTTGATGTCATACATGGGTTAGCATGATGTACTCAAGGGTAAGACCACTCGAGTTCTAGAACCTTCACCAAGTCTTCTGGAACTTTCTGGTTCTCATGCTCTTTCTCTCAGGTGATTTATCAAAAATTTTTTTATGAGTCATCTATTTGTCATTACACTGGGCAGATGTCTGATGCTGTTGCTGCTGTTCTCCTTTTTTCTTCTCCTGTTTTTCTGCTCAGTTCTTCTTTTCCTGTACCTTTTCCCTCTTTGACAGCAGCATTCTGAATTACTTCTGGTAAAACACCCCTCTGTGCCATCTCATCCATGTGATAGGAATGAGACTACCTCCACTTCCAGTCCAGGATTAATACTGGAATGGAGTAAGCCATTCAGAATATCCCATTCCCTGAGTATAGGGACTGGTTCATGGCTGGGAACATGGCAAATTATAGTAAACCTTAGGAACTTGGGGGCACTGCTGGGACATCTTTTTCTTGCCGATTGTGGATGAGAAGTATGGAAGGTTTTGCCAACCATGTTGAGACTGTGAGTGCAGTCTGAAGACCTGTGCTGCAGAGGGCGGATGGAGAGACATAAGGAAGCTGGGGCTTTGGTGGCCTCAATGAAGTACAATATTAAGCTTGTCCCAAACAACAACAGCAAAAAGATTTTTACCTCTGTACTTTTCATGTGTATAATCCAATAAATTCTCTGTATTTTTAAAAAGTAGATAGATTTTTCTTTAACCTAAGGCTTTCTTATACCATGCTTAGTGCTACCAGGTATTCTTAATAGTATGTGCATATGTGTGTGTATGCACACATGTATGATCATATGGTTATGCCTTTGTTTATATATCTGTAGCTATTTATATATTTATGTTTATTCCAATTTTCCCAGTAAGATAAAATTTCTTAGAGGAAAAAAACTAGACTTTACTAAACTTTATATCTTTTTGAAACTCCATTATATAACAAGCCTATACTAGATTCTTTACAAATACTGTTGATAATAAAGAAAATTAGAAATGCTTACATTTGTTTATACTTTCTAGTTTATTAAAGTGTCCTACAGCTGTTACCTCATTGGATCTTTATACATTTTATAATTCATAAACTAGGCATCAGGCAAGAATTTATATTTCACATTTTACAAATGTAAAAACTGATGTGCAAGGTATATAAGTAACTTGACCAAAGCCACAGGTAGCTTACATGGCAGCACTTAAAATTAAGATAAGCTCTTCTGAAGAATTAAATAAAGCTGCCTGTCTTTTTCCGTTTTAGGAACACCACAACCAATTAAACAATGCTGAATATCTCTGTGGGTCAAGCCCCTTTGCTCTCTGCTTTCCCTCTGCTGGTTGTCATGTAAGCACAACCACCTCATATCTGGAGACTATGCCCCACCACTTCGGCTCTAATAGTTCAGGATCCCTTCATACCCCCTGAGTTCAAGAAGTCCATCCAGGCAACAATTCTCACTGTCATTCCTGGCCTGCAAAGAAGAGGCTGTGTGAGCTCCTCAGAGCTCTTTGTAGGGCTTGCCATTCATAGCCTCCATAGAGAGAGTGTTTCTGGGTCTTCTCAGGGGAACATAGGTAAGAGGTGTGAGTAGGTATTACATGATGAAACCACTGCAGTATTCTGATCCACTGTCCTAGTTTTTGTCTACTTTCTTAACTTTGGGCTTCCCTGTGAACTCCTCCTTAAATCCTCTGACTTGAGAATGACATCCTACCAAAGACAAGACACTGTTGACCATACCTTGAGGCCTTCCCTGAAGAATGTCTACCTTCTTAGGTAACATTTATTTGCTTTTCTAAAATTGTCAAATTATTACCATGAATGCATTATTTATGTTGCATGCTATCGAGTAGTTATACTGAAGACAGTGTATGTTTGTGAGTGTGTGGGTTTTTTTTTTAATGACAACCTCTTTCAATTTACAAATATTTATTGATAGCCTATTTGCTAGGTGGGTGCTACAAAGATTAATTAGTTAAAATCTCTGTCCTTAGGCAACTTAAATTGTAGATGAATGTTCACTAGTAAATACTATAAGACATTGGTTTTTAAAGTGTGGCCCCCCACCAACAACATTAGAAAAACCTGGTAACTTGTTAGAAATGCAAATTCTTGGGCCTACCCCCAGACCTACTTAATCAGTAATTTGGGAAGGGGATCTAAAAAATCTGTGTTTTAAAAATCCCTCCAGGAGATATCTGAATGGAGTTCACTGAAGTTTATTCCTAACAATGGGTACAATTCACAGGAAATCTAACTCTTTTCTCAAAGGTGGTTCCACACCTCACACTAAAGATCCAAGATAGCAGAGGAATAGGTGGAAGTTACATTCACCTCCTCCCAGGACCAAACTGGAATTATAACTAAATTATAGAATAATCGTTTTGAATAACCAACTGAAGACTAGCTGAAGAGAAGTCTCTTCCTCTGATTTACAGAGGAAGCCACATTGAGATTGGCAGGAAAGGCAGAGACATGAAACTAGACCACCTTCTTACACCATACACAAGAATAAACTGAAAGTAGACTAAAGACTTGAATGTTAGACTTGAAGCCATAAAAATCCTAGAAGAAAACATAGGCACTCAAATCTTGGACATTTCTTGTAGCAATATATTTTCTGATATATCTCCTCAGGCAAGGGAAACAGAAGAAAAAATAAACAAATGAGGCTATATCAAACTAAAAGGTTTCTTGTAGAGCAAAGGAAACCATCAACAAAATGAAGAGATGACCCATTGAATAGGAGAGCACATCCCCTGATATATCTGATAAGGGGTTAATATCCAAAATGTATAAAGAACTTATAAAATTCAGCACCAAAAACAATCCATTTTAAAAATGGGCAAAAGACCTGAACAGACACTTCTCCAAAGAGGATATGCAGGTGGCCAATAGACAAGTGAAAAGAGGCTCAACCCCACTAATCATCAGATAAATGCAAATTAAAACCACAATGAGATATCACCTCACACCATCAATAAGTCAACAAGTGTTGGTGAGGATGTGGAGAAAAGGGAACTCTTGTGCACTATTGGTGGGAATGCAGACTGGTGCAACCACTATAGAAAACAGTATAGAGTAAGGAACTGCCTGATTCCCAGTGATTCCACTTCCGGGAATTTATCCAAAGAAACCCAAAGCACTAATTGGAAAGAATATATGTCTATGTTCATTGCAGTGTTATTTACAACTAGAGATCCGGTGCATGAATTTGTGCATGGGTGGGGTCCGGCCAGCCACCCCGATGGGGGCCCATTGGGCCGGGCTGGTGGGGGGAAGGGACCGTGGGTGGTTGGCCAGCAGCCCCGCCCCCATCAGGATGTTGGGGGCCTATTGGGGGCTGGGTCGGTGGGGGGAGGGGGTGGCAATCAGAGCCTGGATCAGGCTGGTTAGCTGTTGCAGTACGCATCATAGCCACCGGTCGTTCTGGTCATTCTGGTCGTTCTGCCTTTTCGGTCACTGGGCTTTTATATATGTAGATAGCCAAGATATACACAGCCCAAGGGCCCATCAGTAGATGAGGGGATAAAAAAGCTGTGGTACATTTACACAATGGAATACTACTTGGCCTTAGAAAAAGAAGTAAATCGGATCCTTTGTGACAGCATGGACAGACCTGGAGAACATTATGCTGAGTGAAATAAACCAGTCAGAGAAAGACAAATACCGTATGATTTCACTCATATGTGGAATCTAATGAACAAAATGAACTAACAAGCAAAAGAGACTGATTTATAGATAGAGAACAGGCTGACAGCTGCAGAGGAAGGAGGAGTAAGTCTGGGTGGGTGGGGATGGTGGAGGAGGGATTTAGTTAAAGAGAAAAAAAAAGAGAAAAGACACATGGACACAGTAAGGAAGAGAGGTGGAGGAGGAGGATGCAAAGGGGATAAATGGTTATGGATGGAGACTTGACTTGGGATGGTGGACACCATATACAGTGTATAGATGTTGTATTGTAGAATTGTGCATCTGCAACCTGTATAATTTTATTAATCAGTGTCACCCCATTAATTAATTAAAATAAAAATAAAAAACCCTTCAGGAGATTCTGATTCACACTAAATTTTGAAAACCACTATTCTAAGATAATAAGGAAAAATATGAGGCTTAGGTATAATGGGAAAGTAACAATGGTGAAGATGATATTTAATTTTAAAATGTTTATATTTCATTCCATAATGTTTATCAAATAAATAAACAAGGTTGAGGTCTCTTTATCTCCTTCTCAGGTATGTTCTTACTCCTCTCTTCCCTTTTAAGGGAGAACACTAGCAATAATTCAGTGTGCATCCTTTCTCCTTATAGTCTTATACTTTTACTGATATGTATGCAATCATAAATAATATGTCGTATTGCTTTGTGTTTTAACAATTTTTATAAATAGTAGCTTATATTATATTTTTGAAATATCTCCATTTATATTTTCAGTCACTTTAGTTTTATTATACAAATGCATCACAATTAATTATGCATTTCCCTATTTATAAATATTTGGGTAAAGGAGAGTGAAGCTTGATGTTTTCAGATCTTTCTCAGCACTATAAGACTGCGTGATCTCTTTTTACCAAAGAAAATAGTTAAAATCAAAGTAATTCTGCTAGGCTTGGCTGGGTAGCTCAGTTGATTAGAACTTTGTCCCAATACACCAAGGTTGTGGGTTTGATCCCCAGTCAGGGCACATACAAGAATCAACCAATGGATGCATAAACAAGTGGAACAACAAAATAATTCTGCTAGTCTTATAGTCCCTTTTATTTAGCCATGGGAATTCTATGTTTCCAGGTAACTTTTGCATTAAAAGTTGCTACATTCAAAAATCTTTATATATAACCAAGTCCATTTACTTATTGCCTCTCTGTTCTTATTCATTCCATCAAGATTTGGCCTCACTAAAATTGCTTCTTTGGAAATTGTCTATAAAGAGAATACTCTGAATCTTCGCAAGTAATATTTCTAAGCTCCCTTGGTTCCAGTTGGCATAAATTTCCATCACGTAGTTCTGAGGGAAACAGAGTGTTAAGCAAATCAAACACTAGCTTAAAAAGCTGAAATGTGCAATTGCATTCTCCATATGGAAGGAGATAAATTAAGACTGATCTGGGGGTTAAATAGTAAAGGCTTTATCTGCCTCATGGATCTAGTCACAGAGAAAATCAATTATTTATTGGGGCTAGGCCATGACTCATTACAGCCCTAGACCTTTAACTTGCTATGGGCGCTTTAGGAATCTGAAAAATTTAAATCTAGTGCATTTTGTAATTCAGCCCTGACCATTCTTCAAGGGTTCATCAATGTCCTTCTGATCCTGGCCAGAGACATGCCCCAGAGCCATGTTGTTGGGATCTAGCTGAGAGAATCATAGCATTTCTTGGCTATGTGCTAACCCAATATTCAGTACTTAAACTTGCTTGACTATCTAGAAGTTATGAAAACTTTTCTTAAATTCCAAAAATGATAGAGGACTCATTGCCTCTTGAGGTACTTTGGGGCTAGACAGAATTAGTCTAATCATCCCTTCAAATTCAGCCCTGCAACTATTTGCAGAAAGCTCCCAAGCTTTGGCCCCCTCACTGCACCCAGGTGCTCTCTTCTCTCCTGTAGCCATCCCCAGTTCTTTCCATTTCTTTATGTGACACATATTCTGATGCTTTCACCCATCTCTGTAAGGGTGACCTGTGTCTATTTTTCTTAGAGTAAGAAAGCATTCTAAAGGTCTAGGAAAGAAGCATTTTACTTGCAGGAAAAGTGTCATATCCAATATTACATTTAGGGTTAAAACTTAATTATCCTAATTTTCTTATCAGTGCTCACTGAGCATCTTTCCAAAGACACTTATAGGTATTAGTCAGACACACATTAATTGTAGAACTTAAAACAATTTGGTGCTTGGGGAGGTAGTTTTGGGGAAGCTGTGTTGTTAACTTCCACCAAACTAAAATATAATGAGTAGAATTGGGTAAGTGTGTTTTCTAATTCTAATCAAACTTAATTTTAAACATAGCTCAATGTCACACAATCCCCAAGGACTGGTGAATAACATCCCCTTTGCATATATTTAATAAAAAGGAATACAACTGAGTGCTGAGGCACCACCTAGTTGCTGTAGATACAGTACTCACATACTTAGACTTGACCTTGAGGGACCCAGTGTAGAAGGAAAGACTGACATGAGAGTAAGAAGTTCTACAGGTGAGGTATAAAACAATTGCTACAGGACTGCAGCCAAGATAAAGGACTTTCTTATCCAGGGAAGCTGAACTTTTAACAAATGGTAGAGAGCAGAGGCATGTGAAAGCTATTCCAAATTGGGAGGATACATGACAAAAATACAGAGGTGGGAAATGCAGTGTATGTTTTGAGAATGATTAATCAGTTCCAATGTGTATTACTCTAATCTAGATTTTTCCTTGGACCACAAAGAACAACTTGGGCTGCTGCATGTTCACTTTTTTAGGGTGGTTAATACAGGGAGACAGATCTTTCCCTGAGATGGATGGAGGATGAATGAGTTATCTTTTGAGATCGAATGTAAGCATTTTCAATTTCTTTCAGAAACTAAAAAGCAGTTACAGAAGTCAGAACAGAAAGTTTTTTCTATACCCAGAACAAAAACAAAAAGTTGAAGTAGGTTGTCAAAATGTGTTTTTTTTGAAAATTCAATCTTAAAATGACTGCAAATAAAAGACAGAGAGCCATTGGGAGGCTGATCTGTTAGCATGTAGCTTTTTTCTCTCTCTAAATTGCTATCTATTTTATTACCTTTTTTCCCTCTTGTGTTTGTCTTAATTTTTATGAAAATTTGATCATTTGATAATATCCATGATGAATTTAAAATTTAGAACAGAGCATTAATCAATTTCAGGACTGAGAAGATGACCTATTAAATTAGCTAGTGATTAGTTAGAGTGTAAGGCTTTTGTTTTATACATGAGGAATATAACTTTCTTTAAAAATTTTCATTTAATAGTTGTGTAGACCTTAATAGTTTATAGACCACTTTTTACAAGTATCAATTCACTCATTCAACATACATGCACTGAGTGTCCACTATGTGTGAGGCTTTTCCCTAGTGCTGGAGAAGCAAACATGAAAACTGCATAGTCCCTACCCTTAAGGAGCTCATGTCTCATGGGAAAAACTGTCTTATAAACGAGTGTGATAACAAATACAGTGGCAGTACCCACGCAGGAGTAAACAGTATGTCGATGGAAGAGGGAATATTGAGGACTTGCAGAGGAGACCATGCTTGAGCTGGAACCTGAAAATGAGAAGAAATTCATAAGATGACACAGTTGGAAGATGATTTAGTCAGAAGAGAAGCAGATGTTAAACTCCTAAGCAGGAGACACATTGATAAGTGATTTAGACACATTTGGTGGCAAGTAAAGGAAACTTATTTCATACTTGCTTAAACAGTTTTTATGAGAATGAATGATTGGGAACCAAGGACATCCCACGGACCCCAAGGGCAGGGTACTGCCAAGCCGCATGGCAGGGTTGAACAAGAATTAAAAAGAAACCCACTGAACCACGGATATCTAAGTTGTAGCTCTCAGTCTAAACTGTAAATCTTTGCTAGAGAATAGCTGCTTGGACATTTGGGTCCAGAATCTACTCCAGTCTTACCAATATAACCAGAGTGGTAAGATCATGTGGTATAAACATGATTTCCAGGGTGTTCCACCATGAGTAAAAGCTTCAAAGAAGTGGGCTTGAAGTCTGCAGAGATAAACCAGAGGTGTCTGCTCTAAGCAGATCTAATAAGACCTATAAAAAGAATAAAGAACTTTGGTAGTGTCAAAACATGGTGTGGGGGTGGTGATGCTGGTGTGTTTGTGCATGCGTGCTAATGGAGATGGGGAGATAGATGTGATTGGAGAGTCAGCATGGCTAATACTGTGAAGGAGCTTTAATCAGTTTTTGGTTTTTGTTTGTTTGTTGTTTTTATAGAGGATGATGGGCTTTTAAACATTCTGTGGATAAAATGATCAGAATTGTGTGTTGGTGTAAAAGATGAATAAAAAGGAGATAACTGAAAGAGAAGACAGATTAGAGGTATTGATGGTCCAGGTAAGAGACAAAAAAAGTCAGTAGAAAAAAACACACCAGAATATTGTGGCCTATTCAATGTGGCTGGGAATTTAGGGAAAACTAACATGATTCTCTCTTTTTTGATGTAAAGAATAGCAAGGGTGTCATTCACCAAGAGAAGCAACCAGGAAGAGAAGGCTTAGGGGAAGCATGATTGGCAAGTGGCCTGGGTTGAGTGAAGATGCTGAGGACCACCCACGGGGAAATGGTGAATAAGAAGATGAATGTTCCTGTGGGAATGAGGTCTGGGCTAGAGATGAGATTTGGGAATCATAATTCATGGATGGTAATTGAAGTTGAGGGATGACATTACCAGGAAAAGTGTTCAAAGTCAGCAGACAAGTGGAGCCCATTTTAGGTGGGTGAAAGATATGGGCCTCAGAGAGGAGGCTGAAAGAAATGGCCACTGAGGTGAGAAATACAGAAAAGAAGGGTGTCCTGGAAGCCAAGAATAAAGAATTTCCAAAGATGAGGAAGTTGTTTATCACCCTCCTGATCCATAGGCCAGTTAGATATTATTTTCACTTCATGGGGAGGATACTGAAATGTCGAGACTTAAATTACTCATTCAAGTTTATAGGGCTGCCCAACTGGTGTGGCTCAGTAGTTTAGTTTTCAACCTATGAACCAGGAGGTCACAACTCAATTCCCAGTCAGGTCACATGCCTGGATTTCGAGCTTGATCCCCAGTAGGAGGTGCGCAGGAGGCAACCTGTCAATGATTCTCTCTTATTATTGATGTTTCTACCTCTTTCTCCTTCTCCCTTCCTCTCTGAAACCAATAAAAACATGTAAAAAATATTTTTTAAAAATGTTATTATGGCTGATTAGTGTCAAAGGCAAGACTACAATTGAGGATTTTGAACTTTCAATCCTGAGCTCTTTCAACTACAGAACACCACAACTGTGCCTTGGCAGAGAAATTCTGGAGCAGCCACCAAGCTCTCATGCAGAGGAGAGCCGGAGCTGAAGAAAGGTCCTGCAAGGGCTGCTGCACTGCGGCCTTCAGCAGTCAGCTCAGAGCCCACAGGTGGTACCATGGAATCAGCACTGGCCTCTCAGGTGGGCACCAGCCCAGAGGCCAGCTCAGCCTTTCACTGGGCCTGTGACTTTAGCCAGGCTGGGCCTCAGTTTCCTCCCTAGTAAAACTGGTAAGATGCTAAAATATATACTTTCCAACCTCTAATTTTATGATGCTTTTGTGTTACGGCTTATTGGGTGTTTCCTCATTATGGAAGGAACATGTCCTCATAAACTTGCGACTATATTTCTAAGCATAAGGGCAAGAGGGTGATGAGAGGCATGAGGAAGAACTGGATACCTTTATCTTTATAGACACAGATAATTCAGAATTTTACCAGCTTCTATGAAACCACAGGTGAATATGATGGGGAGGCAGAAGAGTTGGGAGAAGAGACAGGGACTGGTAGAGTGTGAAGGAGACAGGGACTGGTAGAGTGTGAAGATTGAAAACAAATCAACGACAGTGACAACAGTAAAAAGAAAAAAAACACACGAAGCAACTCTAATTAAAAATAGCCAAAGACCTAGAGATGCATTAAAAAGCAATAACATTGGATTGTTCAAATTAAGAACAACAAAGAAATCGTTCTACAAACTCACTCCATATTCTGAGTCCATTTAAAAATAAAATGATAATAGAAGAAAGCTTTTCCTTTTGCAAATTCTCCCCTTGTTGCAGAAAGAAAAAACCAGAAAAGTTTCACATAATTTTCCTCTAGTCTTTGGGTGCTGGAATAAAAGGAGAATGAAATTAAATTCACTTTAAATGTTCTCCTTCTGGGCTGTGAGGCTGCTGGCATCATTTATCCTAACCCCAGCACTTACATAATCTGGGTGCCACGGGAGCCCTTGGAAGTCATTAAATAAAAAGAAGACATCAAATAATAGGGAAAAAGTCAATTAAAATGCTGGACCCAATAAGCTAGTCAGAAGACTTGATTTAAATGCAGCCCCAGGACCCAGAATATTGGACATTAAGGAGTGAAGAGATTCAACTGAGAGAGATAAAGGGAGTTAAAAGAATGTCCTTAGGAGTGGGAAGAGGACCATGACTCTTTGGTGACCAGGTCATCTTTCTTTGTATAGAGGAGGCATGGACATAGTATACCTGTGGACTCTGGCAGTCCTAAGGCTCCCTGAAACTTGGAAGGGAGGTGAGTATTGGGCAGAATGAATGTAGAGGGTACAGATATCAAATGTAGAGATCCCACTGGAATAGAAGACATTTTAGTCTGGGGGCTAAGACCTAGAGATTTCCCTTCTTTTGCTTTCTCTTTGTTCTTGGTCTGTCTGACTGTGAGAGTGGGCTCGAGGGTCTTATGGCTGAGGGTCTCCACTAGAAGCTATATTAGCTCTCACAAGCAGCAGTGTGTATGCTGCGAGTCATCCTCATGGCTGCAGCATGGAGATAGTGCCCACCTGTTTCAGGATCTCATGGAGTCTCTGGAGTCCTCTACCACCTCTGCATCTGGCCTTGGTTGTCCCTGGGCCAGACATAGGCGAGGGTCTGGCATGTTACAGCATCAAGCTTCCTCTTCTCCCCTCTTTCCAGGATAGTCTCTGAAGCAGAAAAGGCCAGAAATCATCAATTGGTTTAGGAAGGGGCTTAAAAGTCACTTCTGGGTCTCCCAGGAAGGGCACAACTCAGAATATGGGAGTGAGAGGTCGCACCACACAGACGTTTGGGGTGCTACCACCTGCTCATTGCTGTGGTCTTAGGAATGCACCTGTCTGCCAATGGCCATGTTGAATCCCCATTAGGGTCTCACCTCCTGCTGGAACAACCTTTGGAGATGCTATAGAAAAGAGGGGCTGATGGCTTCCTGACCTCGGGTCACATTGCTAAACCTTCAGGCTAATTTACTTTGAAGGTGTCAGATCCATCATCCTTTCCTACTTCTTGAGATCCTCTACCCACTTCCACATGTGGCGACAGCTAAAGGCACTTGTAGTAGGTGGAATAAAGCCCTCCAAAGAGTTCCAGATCCTAATCCTTGGATCCGCAAATGTTACCTTGCAGAAGGGACTTTGCAGATGTAATCAAGTTAAGGATCTTGATATGAGAAGATTATTTTGAATTGTTTGGGTGGGCTGTACCTGGTATCACAAGTATCCTTATAAGAAGTCAGGGTGTCACTAAAGCAAGACTCTAAGTTGCTGGCTTTGAAGATGAAGATAGAAGCCATGAGCCAAGGAATGCAGTTTTAGAAGCTTGAAAAGGCCAGGAAACAGCCTCTGGAGGAAGCACTACCTTTCTGAGGCTTGATTTTGACCCAGTGAAACTGATGTCATACTTCTGACTTCCAGAGTCATGAGAGACTTAATGTATTGTCTTAAACCTCCAAGTTCTCGATAATGTGTTTTAACAGGCATGGCAAGTAAATACAGTGCACTCCTGTCACACTTGGCATTTCTTTTAGGCTGAAGGATGAAAAGAAAAAAACAACTTTTTTTTCAGCCCTGGGAGTTAGGCACACACAGGTCCTATTCTGTTGGATAGATTGGACTTGGTGTGGAAAGCCTCAGGTCTCAAAGAACCATAGAAGTGTGTACCTAGGTCTAGGACCAGGCAAAGGTCAGAGCGGACATAGAGGCCACTTCCAAAGCCCATCCCAGCATTCACTGTTTGAATTCAAGGTCACTTGGTGACAGAGAGATTCAGTGGCATTGTTGAATCTCATGGTGTGAGAGGTGGAGGCATGACCCAGTGAGGGAATAAGAGAGTTTTGAGCAAAAAAATTATAGGATTTGATGATAAATTAAATATAACATCTTAAGGAAAGTAGTGAGTCAAAGTGACTGAAATTCCTAAGTGAAGAAAGTATATACACACAGATTTCTTTTACATGTCAAACCTGTACTAAGACAAGGGGGCCACGGCAACCAAGTGGGGATAAACAACACAGGTCAAGGATTTGAGGAGAATGTCAGAAAATACTGCTTTCTGGAATGGAATTTAATAGAAATGTATGACATTCATCATTTATGAAATTTTTCAAGAAATAATTCACTTGGTGATGACTTTTGAATATTGCTAGTTAAGCTATAGCTTAAAAAAAACAAAACTAAATCTCCCGAAGATATTTCAAAGGTACCAATTTTACATGTAATTGCTATAAGATGTGTGATAGTCCTGAAGCTTCTAATTGGTCCTGTCTCTCAGGAATATGTGCTTAGGTGTAACTCTGACTGATGTAAGGTGAAAAATGTTTTTGTGACTGATTAAGGGAAATAATAATAACAAAATAATTTAGAAAAAAATTGCCTAATAATTATAATACTTTCTAAGGAAGAGTGAATCTGTACTCCAGATCTGAGCAGCAGAATCATTATAACAGGCCTGTTGTGATTTAATAAGTTTTGTTATACTAGAAAAGAGATCTGAAAAGACACTGGAATCTAATTTTCTCTTTCTGCTATTTCTATCACCAAGAACCTTCTGATGACCAATTCTATTTTCAGGGACTCTGATCCTAGAAATGGGGTGCCCTGGATGAAATAATGTCAATATATCACAAATAAGAAAATTCGTGTATGGCTGAATTTTCAGAGTCTTGTGAATTTGGGTAGCTTACATCAGTCCCACAGAACATGATCCCCACCCCTATGTGCCTCATATAATTATGGCATAAATAAAATTTATTATTAGCAATGTATTTGTTGTTGTTAATAAATTACTACAATTTATTAACTAAAAAACAACACAAATTTATTATCTTACACTTCTGAAGATCAGAAGTCCTAAATCAGTCGCAAGGTGTCAATAGGGCTATGTTTCTTCTGGAAGATCTAGAAAAGAATCCATTTTTCTGACTTTTTCCATCTTCTAGAGATTTCCCACATTCCTTGGCTCATGGCCCCATATCAAACCAATCTCTACTTTCATTGTCACATGTTCGCCAACTCTGACCTTCCTGCCTTCCTTTTTTAAGGACCTTTTCCTTTGGGCCCAAGCAGATAATCCAGGATCATCTCCCCATCTCCAGATTCTTAACTCAATCACATCTGCAACATCCCCTTTGCCATGTAAAACAAGATATTCACAGGATCCAGGAACTAGGTCATAAACATCTACATCAACTGGTATTATTGCATTTTGCTCAACAGGTGAAGGGCCAGTCCCCAGTTATATAATGTTCCTAACAAGTTACAGGTGCACTCTCTGAGACTGGGCTTGATCTCCAGGGGTGGGCAAACTTTTTGACTCGAGGGCCACAATGGGTTCTTAAACTTGACCGGAGGGCCGGAACAAAAGCATGGATGGAGTGTTTGTGTGAACTAATATAAATTCAAAGTAAACATCATTACATAAAAGGATACGCTCTTTTTTTTTTTTTTTTAGTTTTATTCATTTCAAACGGGCCGGATCCGGCCCGCGGGCCGTAGTTTGCCCACGGCTGATAAGCAGACCAATGACAACTTTAAGATGGGTCATAGGAAAAACATTGTTTGTGGCTACATGGGAACCATGAATACAAATAAAACTATGCCCAAAGAGGGTAAGAAGAATGGTGACTAGTCTTGAATATTTGTCACGTAATGAGCACTTCAAAGAAGCTGCCTCCCACCCAACCTTTGGATTTATGTAAACAGAGACTGGACTATTACTTGGTAGGGTGTTAAAAGGAGACCCAAATGATGGCAGGACTCAATGACCTTTGTGATTCTTCTAATCCTGAACATCTATTAGTTTATTAAATGAGTTGGATGAGGAAGTTTTATTTTGTTCAGGAAACACTGTCACTTAGTAGTCATTACCCAATGTATATTTATAATGATGAGTCAAATAAAGCTCCAAAGTTTACCAACAAGAAGCAAATGTCCTAGAGAACAAAATAGACTTCATACCCACAGCTTCCATTAAAGTTAATGAGGAGTTAATCATGTCAATAGAAGTGACATAGTAGAATCTTGAGAAACTGAGGGAACAGAAGGGCTCCAAATGGCATTGGCTGAACACTAATTCTAA
The DNA here is from genome assembly GCF_000147115.1 of Myotis lucifugus. NCBI lineage: Eukaryota > Metazoa > Chordata > Mammalia > Chiroptera > Vespertilionidae > Myotis > Myotis lucifugus. The sequence continues at coordinate 7,338,196 of NW_005871062.1, forward strand.
TAACTCAACTTTATATAGAGTGGGGAGGATAAAGGACAGTGAGAAATTGTGTTAATGCTTTGCAGAACACTCCAATTCTAGCTGTAGCAACATAACCTCTTAGCTTGAAGTGTTTGTCCAAATGAACCACTTCATTAAAAAAGAGTGGTTTGAGCTAGTTAATAGCTTCACTCTCAAGTCAGGAAGGCCCTGGAAAGGTGGCTCTGCCATAAAATTGTTCGCATCCTGTCTGTAGAAATGCCTAGCCTCCAACCTCAATATTCACCTCTGCTTTTTATACTTTTAACCCTTTACTGATATTTTCACGTTAGGACTATTTCTTTTCATGTTATTTAAATTTTATCTGCTTGCATATAAATGAAGGAATTGAAGGGGTAGGAAAGATGTGTGAGTGGGCAGTAGGGGAGGGCAGAAAGAGAGGCACCTAGGCTCTTGGAAAAATTGTAGTCTCGAATGTCAAAGCTGGAAGAGTGTTTGAAGATTATCTAACCCCGATCTCTTATTTTTATAGTGGAGGCAAATGGGTCCAGAGAAGAAACAGGAATTGTCCGAGGTCTCACCAGGACTAGTGAGAGGAAAAGCAGAGAGTAGATCTCTTTTCCTTGAGCTGTCATGTTGGTCTGTTCTTTCTACCGAGATTGTATTCTGTCATCTGGTGGTGGCCCATGGCTGCCCTATCCCATTTAGTCTTGTGGAGTTTTCTTGGCACTAACCATCTCGTGAACTTAAGAAGACCCATTCAAACTTTGTCACTGACCTAATCTATCCCAACAAATGATTTCTCAAAAAATTTCTGCTTGGTTTTAAAGTGAATGTACTGGCACTTTGCATTACTTTTCTTGGTGGAAATCCTCCATACTTTCCTTTTTCTAGGCAAGCACTTGCTTAATCCTTCCCTCTATATAGAATATCCTCCCGATCTGGACAGCATCCCTCATACACCCACTGGAAAGTTTTCTCATTCCCTCTGAATCTTTATAGTTTTTGTTATATTCCTCATTAAGGCTCTTACTGTTTTCTAAACTGTATTAGTTATTTGTATAAATTTCTTAGTGCAGATGGTTATACAAGGCCCAAATCTGATTCACCCTTCTATCCCCCACAGTAGGGCCTGGCATACAGAGAAAATATTGATCATAGTAAGAGCAATACTAGCAAAGTCCTTAAACTGTTTTAACCATTTTCCATTTATTCACTCATTTAAACTCACAACCATCAAATAAGGTCATTTAAAAAAATTATCGCCATTTTCAAATGAGGAAACTGAGGCATAGAAGGTTTAGATATAGTGTTCCAGGTCACTCAGCAAGTAACTAAAGATGTTAGAATCTAAACCAGGGAATATGGCTCTGGAGTCCAAACCTTAGTTGCTATGCAGAATAGCCCACATATGTTTGTTCAAATATCTATACAGCTGTATCTATGTCTATGTCTAATTTGCGTCTACCTATATATTTATCTATCTATTTACATCTATACCTACATATATATCTACAACTATAAAGGTGTTACTGAATGTTAATTTATAACTTATTAAATTAAAGCTTGCATTGTTACTATGAACAAAAGCAGTGAGTATGGTGAGTTGTTGAAGCATCAGAGCAGTATGAGAAAGAATAGTCCAGAGGCCAATGCACAGTCTTTCTCTCCAAATCGTCTCAACTAAGATGTGTCCTGGATTTTTTGGGGAGTGAAAGTGAGAGGTACTTTATTTTTAATTATCTTCAAATGCTCCTGGTTTTCCTCTTTGCCTTGGGAGAATCCAGAACAAGCACTAAAAGGTACAGGTACATGGAGGCTATAACCAGGCTGTGTTTTCACATGAATAAATATTAACATTATCTGGTTTTCCTGTTGCCCCATCAAGATAGGTACCAGGAGCTTTAATAATTAATCAAATTAGGACCTAAAAAACATTTCTCTTTTAGGAAGCTTTTTTTCCTGTTAGCTATCAATTAACACTGATGACTTCAGCTCCCCTCTCAGCGTGGTTCGAAAAATGGGAAATGGAAAAACGCCACAGTGTGTTAATGGAGCCATAATACACATTGCTTAATGAAGCATGAAGGCCTTGTTTACTCTGAGCGCTGTAATTATTTAAGAGCTTTTAAAACCCAATGTCAAACCTTGACTCTCACCCACCTCTTTCTCACAACTGGAGCGGTGCACTTAATGTTTTATCTCTACTTGGTAGAGGTGAACTGAAAATAAATAGCTAATTATGCATTTCCATTTGTCAAATTCTTTCATTGCCATTCAAAGCTTTGCCAACTGAGCTCTGTCATTGGGAGATGTTTCATAGCAATGCTCAGAGCTACCATTTACGGAGGGCCTACTATGTGCAGGGCCTTGCATGGGTGTCCTGCCTGCATCATTTACACCGTGAAGCCTCAGCACCACCCTATGCATCATGGATGAGGTAAGTGGGACACAACTGTGAATACATAGGAATCAGACACTAGACCTATTGCCTTTTAAGCCAGCAGAGCATAGTGTCCATAGCATGACCTTTGAGTAAGATTCTCCATGCTCTAACTCTACTTTCTGTGTGGCCTCACACAAGTTACTACTATACCTCTCTGTGACTTGTTTCCTCATGTATAAAATGGAGGTGATGATAAAAATGGACATCACCTTACAGGGTTGTCTTGGACTAAATGATATGCCTTTGGAGAATTCAGAACAGTGCGTGGCATACGCTAAGAGCTCAGCAAACGTTACTTATTGTTATGACTTAACTCTTTGCACCCATTACATGGCCTCTGAAAAATGTCAACAAACACGCATGCATGCCTAGAAGTGGTCAGGGGCCAAACACAGATGGAAAAGAAAGATCAGGGGACTAGGGATGGAAACATTTGTCATCTGCCTTGTCTCTGCAATTATGTCACTGGCTGTGAGCAAATTTCTTCTCTGGGCGTTAGATCCCTCAACTGTGAAATGAGGTTGTTGGCTCTTCCTCCTGCTGTGAAGATTAAAGGCTATGTCAGTAAGAGAGAGGAATTCCATATCTGCTGGTACCTGGTACTCTGGTGTAAGGGAGTCTGAGTGCAGTATGCTCACCTGCATACTCTAGGAGGTGTAAGGCCCAGGAAGACTTGGCATCATCCTCACATGGGTTGCCACCTAATAGAGCTTCAGAACAGACATGTAATATGTAGGCAAAAGGCTCAAGGAGCCTGAGAAGTACAAGGGGCCGAGTCATTTGAGATCAACAGAAGAGGCTTCCTGAACGAAGTCAGACTGGGGTTACGCCTCAATGGACAAAACAAATCTAGGCAGGTATAGAGTGAGGAGAGGGTAAGCCAAGAGAAGGTGAGCTCATTTACAAAGGCACAGAGTTGGTGACAAACAGGATGTGCACATTCAAGGGAGTGGTGTGTTTCACAGTGTGGTTCAAACCCAGAGACTATCTAAAAGGGGAATAATCTCCTAGTGCAAAGATTTGGCTTTGGTTTGAATCTCAGCTTTACCTTCATAACTGTGAGATTTCATAGACAAGTCACTTGCCTTTCTCAGACTCATTTTTCACATCTGTAAAATAGGAATCATTGTCATATGCAACTCACATTTATAAACATATAAGTGTTGTTGCATATAAAACACTGAGAACAATAGCAAGCCCATAGTAGAGGGCCAATAAATACTACCTGGTGTTGTTTGTCACCAGGAGGCAAGAAATAAAGGTAGATTGGGACCAATCTGTGTAGGATTTAGTCTATTCAAATTACAAGTGTGATATGTACCTTAGGAGTGATAGGGAGCCACAGAAAATTCATGAGCTGACAAATGAGATGATTTTCTTCGTAGGCAAGAAGTTATTCTCAAAAGCTGCCTAGAAGATGACCAGGTATGGGGCTTATGGGCCAGGTGAGCCTGTCTCATAGGTGAGGGACTCTGCACAGTAGCATCTCTAGTTGTGTGATACTTTCACATTGTGAGACAAAGAAGAAAGGCATCATTTTCATTTCACACACAAGGAAATGAAGCTCTAGAGAATCTAAACAATTTGCCTACATTTTTATATTACAATTATGTCAAAAGTGGGATTAGGATCCAAGCATTCAAACTTCTGGTCCAGTGCTCAGTACTGCAGGTGAATTCATGATATGGGGAAACCTAGGGGAGAAGAAAGGCCCCAATATCACAGAGAGGGTCTCAGGCAATCCTTGTTAATGCCAAGATGAGCTGTTTCCAGGCACTGGATCCCTGTTAAAATGCAAATGCCAGTGGGGGAGGGGGCACTGATTTTAGCCTTTTAGACCCCAGTGCATGGTGAGGTCAGAGGGCAGGATCCTTGGGTGAGGGAAGAACTGGAGGGCCCTGGCACTCTATTGTGTCTGGCATCTATTGTGTCAAATTTGTCCCCTGTGCTTTCTAGGTCTCGGCTAGCACAAGTCTCTCTCACTTTCATGTTGTCATCGGGACAAGGGGTGTCTGTTCAAGACCACCGAATTAGTGTTCCTCTGTCCTCCTCGTCACAGTACACTTCCTGGTGGTCTTTAAAAGCCTGGCATAGCTGGTACCCACCACCCAAAGAAGTGGCCGAGGTCTGAGAAAGAATCTGACACTGAATCTTCTCTAGAGACAGATTCCTTATTCTACTCTGTCATCGTCCACCTCCAAAAGGTGCTGAGGGACAGGAGGACAGAAGGGTCACCACAAGCTCAAGTACTGTCATGTACCTGGCCACAGGGGCCTGGGCAAGAAGTACTGATTGTTACCGTGACTTTGAGCTCCTGAAAGTCTGCTGGAACAGTGAAATTCCACCAGGCAATATTCTGTCTTGTAAACAAGTGCTCCAGAATATATAACCGAGATGAGGAGGTTTATGCAATACCTTCCTGACAAGGCCCTCCGGAGCTCTTTAGAATGTGAGCACAAATTCACAGGGCTTCACTCAGCCGGGGGAAGAGAAATGTGAAAACTTTTTGAAATTTTTTTTATTTTGCTTCAAACTGTGTAATTGTTGTCATTTTCTTCAGCTGAAAGTCAGAGTTGACTGTTAGAATTTCTGGTTCTATGGCAGTGTTCATAGTGAATTCTGGGATTTATTTCGGAAGAACTGAAGTTGCTTCCCACACTTTCTGAACAGTCTGGGTTATAGCTCATCCCCTCAAGCACAACCTACCATTCCTCCTTGTTTACAAGGTGGAGCTCATCATCAAGTCCCTTCACTAGCTGGCCTCCATCTTTCTTCTACTGCATCTCCTATTGATTTCCTCAGCTTGCTTTAAGCTTCACATATACTTAGTCTCATTTCCCTCACCTGTCAGGCTCTATCCACCTCTTTGCATTTCTCTCATGCTTTTCTGCCTGGAAAGCCCTTTGCTGATGTGGTTATTCAGGAAAATTCTCCTCACCAAAGGCCATGTCCTCTTGAAAGTCTTCTCAGACCCCTTACTTAATAACACTGATATCCGCAGTGCTCCCAAAGGCTGTTGCTTACCCTTGGGTTGTTGGATTCTTTTTTATTCATTTATTTATTTAGCCACTTAATATCCATTTTTCTCAAAAGTGTTCCTTTATGTATGGCTCTGTGCTGGACCTCGTACAGGGTTGCAGAGACGAGTTATAAGAGGGAGGCAGGCAAAATGTCAGGAGAGGAGAGTATGGTGGATAGAATAGTTATTGGTGCCCATGTCGCATTTTCCCTGAGTAGACTTGTGGGAGACAAAGTGATATAAAGAAAAATTGCTTGGTCATTGTAGTGAAAAATGCCTGAGTACCTTTCACATTAATTCACTGTGGGACTAAGCTCAGGTTCCTCTTCTATAAGTGTGGATGATAATATCTCCTCAGGGGTATGTTGTGGGATTGAATTGAGCAATAAATATAATGTGCTTAGCACACAACATGAGCTGAACAAATCTTCATGTTCAACTTTGCTAAAGAATAAATGTTTGAGTAATCAGAGTTTAATCTACAGAACAAAATCAAATGTTGTCTGTAAACCTGAAATTAAGATGATCAAAATCCACGCACAATAAGAACAAAGAGAGGCAAGAAGAATATCATGTAGAAGATGAATTTTCAGGGCATATACATGATCACTGCTATTTACTACAATCTAAAATATGTCAGCCCACTAGTATTTACTAGCCTGTCTGTGCCTAAGTTGGGCACAAATACAAAATAAATAAGTAAAATTAAAAATAGTCTGGAAGGAAGAATTATTGACTCAGAAAAGCAGGTTCTGGGGAGAGAAGGGAATTGGATTTCTAAGATGAAGGAAACAAGATGTTTATGGATCAAATGAAAATGATTAAAGAAAAAAGTAAATCAGCCTTTAAGATTAAAAATATAACAAAACTTAAAGTAGACAGAAAAATACAAATACTGCTGCTTGATACCACTTATATGTGGAATCTTACAAAGCAAAATAACAAAAAGGAAAACTCAGAGAAACAGAGTAGAAAAGTGATGCCAAGGGCTTGAGGGGTTGGGGAAAATAGGAAGAGGTTGGTAAAAGGATACAAACTTTCAGCTATAATATAAATAAGGTCTGAGGGTCTAATGAAAAACATGGTGACTATTGTTGATAACATTGTATTATATAATTAAAATTTGCTAAGGAAGGAGAAAAATGTTGTCACCAAAAAAGAAAAAGAAGATAGATATGTGAGGTGATGGATGTGTTAATTAACTAGGTGGTGGAACTCCTTTCCCAATGTGTATGTGTAATCAAGTCACCACAATGTACAATTTAAATATCTTACAATTTTGTTGGTTAATTATAAAGCTGGAAAAATACCTCTCACTATAGTTTCTCTGATCCTCAAAATTCAAGGATGGTACTTAAACACAACAATAAGTTGGGGAAGTGACATCCTAGTTTATTTCTTCTCTCAAGTTTATTACATCCCAATGTAAATTCCTGTTTCTACTACCTGCTACCTGTGTGATCTCAAACAGGTCACAGCCTCCGTGACAGGGTCCTCTCATCTAGAAAATGGAGATAAAAGTAGAACCTGTCTAATAAGGATAAATCAGTGAATTTGTGGAGAACGTTAGACACAGATTCTGATGGAATAAGTGTTTCAATAAGCCTTAACATTTGTTGTTGTTGCTATTATTATGTCAGTCTCAACATTCTTTCAAGTACTGAGTTCCCATGGAAGTCTCACCATGTCTGGGATGCCTCTCCCAGGAACCAGTTCTTTAGAAGAACATTCTTTTCTTCCACTCAACATAGCTGCAGTGGGACATGCTTTGTACCCAGCAAGGTGCCAGGTGCTATGGAGGACAGTCCTTTTAGGAAGCTCCCAATCTGATGGTGTAAGTAGGCACATACACAAAAGAATATTCTTTAAAGCCAGTGCTAAGAAAATGCATAAATGCAGTGCTGGGGGTGGGGAAATAAGAAAGTTTGCATGGGTCAGGGAAATTTTCACAGTAGAGGTGGCATTTGAACTGGGGCTTGATGACAGAACTGGAGAACAAAGACAGAAAAGCAGCCAAAGGATATTCTGTGCTAGGGATTTAGGACTTAGTTCCCCAGGACAGAGGCCACGGGAGGTTCTTAAGAAGGGTACAAGATGATTATAATTGAGTTTTCAGACAATAATGCCCATAACATTGATTGGTGGAGTGGAATGGGTTCCAGTTTTCTGTACTATTCTCTTTATTGATCATAAGTCTCATGGAGGCAGGGCGAGGTGAAAGAACATAGCATCTTTGGGAAATGACTAATGAGCGGTCCACTGCACTGTCAAGGCTGGGCTGAGTGAAGAGAGGTGATAGGAGATAAGGTTGGAGGGTTAGACTGGGACCCATAGGAGGCCAGGTGGGAGGCTGTTGGCCATCTGTGAGGAGGCATGTCCCATGACTCCCCTTTACACTGACAGTATGTTCGATGTACACATAGACATTTGAACAAATCTATCAATAGGCTGAGATTTATAGAAAATCTATTCCAGAACCATGAGGTTGAGACCAGAACACAGAAGTTTTCAAATTTCATGTTGAAAAGTTTGTACCTTATTCTGCACAATGCAAGAACATATTCATAAGAAGGAGAGTGGCAAGAAGTAAAGTGAATGCTTTGATGCCCCTCCCAGAGGACTTTGCTATCCTTGCAAGCATCTGCTCTGTGTTGGCAAAAAAGCTCACAGCTGCACACGTCTCAGAATGGGAGCCTTCCCAGGGACAGACCTCAGCTAATGACTAGTTGACACAGAGCACAAAAGGCTGGTTTCCTAGCATCTGGGTGGGACTAACTGTGGGTGATTTGTGCTACTGTGGAATTAGATCCACTGGAGCCTTTTTCTGCTTTTCTCACTCCCTTTATCCACAGAGCACAACCCTCCTCCCCCCTCCTCCCACCCCCTAATCCCCTGCAATAAACCCCTGAAACAAGAATCCCAGTCTCAGGCTCAGCTTCTAGGAAACTTGACCTAAGTATGACATGTACTAACCTGCTTAGGAGTTAATTCTAGCAGCAGTGTATTGGGCAAATTGAAGGCAGAGATCGAAAGCCTCATTTTCTTCAAACACTAGTAGGAGTTTATAACAATGATTTGACCATCAGCATTTGCTCTCCTGAACCATTACTTATTTTTTATGTTCATTTTTGTCTCCCCCACTAGTCTCACCATTTATTTTGGCATAGGCAGCACCTTACACAGTACCTGCCAAGAGCTATGAAACAGAAATCACCTGGCTATCTTTAGGCTCTACCTTGGAAATTTTGAACATTTCTCTGAGGAACAAACAAGCAAAAAAAAAAAAACACCCTTTGCCCGTAGGCGGGTATCTGGAGGCCAGAACCACAATAAGCCATCTTGTGCTCGTTGAAAACCTGAATCTAATTATGCATACCCATGCACACCCACAAACACTCAAACTTCATCAGCCTAACATTGCAGTGCAGCGTTGATAAATATTTGTGTTTAATGGCACTTAAGGGGAGCATTTTTATTTCTAAACATTGGCTGGTGAGTAATGATTTTGCCAAGAGCACAGCAAGAATTTTGCAATCTTGACTATTCCTAGGCTTTTGATGACATACAATTACTTCGTGCTGCAGCAAGAAATGGAGAGAAAATCCCATAAAGAGCTTGTCACCAGGGAATCGTTTAATCAGAAATAAGGGTGGGCACACCAAATGAATCCCAAGGAGGTGCATCTTTGCATTTTAAACACCATTCTTCTTGCTTTGATCTGAATACTTGAACCCTCTGAAGGGCTTGCTCTCTGCACCAGGGCTGAAGGAGCAGTGGTCGGCTTTGTCCTTGTGCTTCTCTGCCTGGCTTTAGAAAGGAACCTGCTTAAAGCACCTATAGTCAAATAAATCTAGAGAGGAATCCCTCATTGTTGTGTGAACTTGAACAAGTGGTCGGCCTTGAGCAAGGGGCAGATGTGTGAACAGGGAAGAGTGCAGGGGGCTATAGAGGTCAACACACCAGGCTGCATTGTCTCTGTCCATTTGGGTGAGAGAGTTCTCACCAGGGTCTCAATGTTCATAGATCTAAAGTAAGAATTAAAACACCTCTGTAGCAGGCTTGCAGTGAGGGTAACTGAGATGGCATGTGTAAGATAGCATAGCGCCCTGCACAGAAAGAGCATTTGCTCAGTATGGGCTCTTCTCCAGGTGCCAGGTTCTGAGTCAAGTTCTCCAACTCCAAGCTTCTTGGAGTCACAGAGACACGAAGGAAAGCCTGCAATGTCGTAGAAGGGCCCTGACAGGAAGTTGGAAGCTGTGGCCCCTTTCTCTGCACTTGTGCGTTATGGATTGACAGCACCTTCTGTGTACCTTCCTTCATGCCTTCTTTCCCTGTTGGTATTCAGCCTTCAGTACCTCTGCCTTTGGACTCTATTTGTCCTTGAGCACTGGCTGCACTGTTTCAGCTGCATTTTCAGATTCATGTCTTAACTCCTAACCAAGTATAAACCTCTTGAGGTTAGAAACTAATCATAGTCTTCTCTGTAGCCACACCCTCCACCTTCATTTCACAAAATGGGCCCAGTACACATGAAATGTGAAGTAATATTGATGGATTGATGAATTTGGGCCAGTTTCTGGGTGATTTAGAATATGAGGTATTCATTTATCTTATTAACATTCATTTGACAATTATTTCTTAGGTGCCTGTTGCATTCTAGGCCCAGTTCTCAGCTCTGGGAAAATAGTGTTGAATACAATAGACGAGGTCCCTAGCCTCACTGAGCTTGCATTTTTGTGAGGAAGAGACAATTAACAAATAAACAACTCTGGAAGAAAATAGGCAGTGACAAGTGTTATGATGAAAATAACAAGGTGATTTGCTGCAGTGGTAGGAGGAAGCTGGTTGGGTGGCCAAGGAAGGCCTCTCTCAGGTGAAATCTAAGCTGGGCTGTGGATGACCAGGGGAGCCAAGAAGAGTGTATCAGGTTGACTGACAGGTGAGAGCCAAGGTCGTCAGATAAGTAGATCCTCCAGTTAGAGAACCAGAAAGAATTTGATTGTGAGAAAACACAGTGGGGGCAGTGGTTGGGAACCTGGCTTCTAAGTACTTCAGTGGACAGAGTGACCCATTCTTAATTCACTGCCATCCTAATTTAGTGGCTTAGTACTCATGTTTTCCCACATTCCGCAGGCAGCACTATTTTGACATCCTCTCATCTGCACTGAGAGGTAATAGCTCCAAGTTTCTTCTTATTCTTTCCTCCCTTTGAAAAAGCAACCTATGAGCCATACTCACTGCTAGATTTGCTTCCTGCCCTTGCACTTCCATTCTTCAGAATTTGCAAGAAGAAAAACAAATGTCAGTGGAAAGAGTGCTAAAATTGGTAGTTATCTACTCAATTACACATTTGTTTATTCTTTATATTCCATCTGCCTCCCTCAAAAAAGTCTATGTTAAAAAGCACAGATTATATATATATTTAAATAAAACAATTCAAACAAAAATTAAAACAGGCTAATTTGTACCACAGCTTGCTTTGGCGGGATTGAGAGGCGCTGTCGACTATGTCAGAGAAGGTAATTGAGGCGCATGGCTAAGCTGCCAGGTACCAGGGTGAAAAGGACGTCCCAAAAGGTTCCAAGGCCCACACTTACTTACAACCTTGAGTCTCACAACAGGGCTTGTCTGTGAAGTCTCAGGTAGCTTGCCTCCCCACTGGGTTTCATCTGAAAAACAAGTGAGTTCTTAGGTAAGAGAAATTCTCTGGGCTTGTTCAGTGTCAACATTTTGTGACTCCAGGTAGAGCTGTGACACCTGCAAGCCAGGGTGAAGTTGCCAGGTGAGGGCACCTGGAAAGGGTCAGCCCTGCTGTAAGACACAATGGGACTTCCCAAAGGAACCTTTTACTATTTAGATGGCATCGTGCAGTGGTCAGTAGTCTATACTCTGCCAGGAGGACTCCCTGAGTTGCACTGTTGGTAGAATTACTGACCCTCTCTTTGCCTGTAAAAGGGGAATAACAGAAATCCTTATGTTGAGACAATCAACAGCATTGATCCATCTAAAATGGGAATAACGGTAGCCTTTTGTGGTAGGGCTGTTGACAGTATCAGTGCATTTATCCATTGAGAATACTTAGGATTATTCTGGGCATGCATGAATGTTCAGGAAATGGGAGTGACTGCCCTTATTGTTGCTGCTATTGTTCAGTAACTGGAACTCCTCAGAGAAAGGGATGTCGGTGCTCTCCTGCATCTTCATGCCCAGAGAGTGATTCTGAAAGTGACTCTGGTAAAAGCATCACAGCAACAATGTTAGGCCAGATAACAGCCTGGACACCTACTACACGGATATGACATGTGAGTGGACAGGACAGTCAATAATAGCTGCTCATTTATATTGAGCATCTACCATGTGCCATGCACTGTAATAGACTTATTCTTGTCTTTTCATATAATTCTGCCAATTCTGTTGGGCAGTGAGGTTCAGAGCAATCAGTCCGTTGCCACATCCAAGCCTCTCTCGGGAGACTGCAGTCTGGGGACTGCCAGAGTACCTGATCCCTGATGTATGAGTAAACTATCTGGGGACAGTGGAGCTAGAGGAAGAGTGCATGGGAAAGACAACTTGGAATGTATGGGGTCAGTGGGGGGGGGATCAATCTCTTCCCCCCCCACCACCAAACACACACCCATGTGTACACACACCCACGTGTACACACACACACATACACACACAGGCACACACAATGTCATAAAACATTTCATTCAAGACATTAAACCTGGATTCAAGTATTTGCTTTTTCACTTATTGGGTGTGACCTTGGGCAAGTCATGAGCCTCTTAGTTCCGTCTTCTATAAAGTGAAGAGTCAGTTACTCCCGAGCTTCCCCACAGGACAGTGTGAAACTTACATTCTGTGGATAATGTGTTTGAATATTTTTTGAAAACAGTAGAGTAGTACAGGTGGTATTTTTTTTGTATCACTTATAACTAACATTACCGAGATTTGGGATAGCCTTCCTCCCAGGAGGCTCCCTCCCTCCTTTCTCAGAAAAACGCAATTGTCCTCTTACCAATAATTCTGTCTCTTAGGATGCCAGTGTGCAGCAGTGGAAGGACAAATTGCCTTAATTTAAGTCCAAAAATATTTGAGCAGATCAATTTCCAGAGTGTTGTCAAGTGTTGAGTGTGTGGACAGGAATTTTATTGAAGAGTAATGGCCGAAGTGTGTGAACAGAGGGGTGGGAAAGCTGACAACCCAGGTGATTAGCTCTGCAGCTAACTGGGAAAGGAGACTGATAGAAAGAGATAAGAGCTTGGTGCAAATACCTAGTCCCCATGTTTTTTTTTCTTTTTTGGAGAAGGGCAATTACTGTGTTGACCTTACTCTGACCAGCTGTTCAGGTTTGTTGACTTGGCAATTATTTCATACTTCTGTTTGTTTGTTCTACTTTAATGGAGCGATTAGGCCTGAAGCGATCATCAAATATGCTGGGTGCCTGGAAACTCAGCTTCTTGCCTCCTTAGAGGGAGGTGAGTGGGATGCTAAGAGAAAGCTAATGCAGGGGTGAGGGCACAGGATTGAGCATAAGGTACTCCTTCCTGAATGGGAAGATTCACTCATTACTGTGTTTCTGAAATGTGTCTCTGGAGAGTGTAGAGTGAGGCAGTATGAGGAGAGCTGGGATTGTCCCCTCAGATGCTTGGCCTGGCCACCTGAACTCTTTGAGCCTCAGTTGTTTCTTCTGCAAAACAGTGATAATAATGACTTCTGCTCCTCAAGGTTGTTGGGAGGATGAAATACATTAAATTCCTTTGTGTGTTAACTAAGCAACTACTATATTGCAGACACTGGCCAGGACTTGGGAATATAGCAGTGAAAATAACAAAGTTCCTGGCTCCCAGAGAGCTCACATTCTATACATAAAATGTTCAGTAACTCAGATGATGAGGAGAGCCATGGAGGGAAAATATGTCATAGGAAGGTAATAGGGTGTGCCAAGTGGAGAGGGTACATTTAAAATTTGCTTAAAGCCACTAGGAAAGGTGACATTCGAACAAAGGCCTGAAGGAGGTGAAGAAGCAAGGTAACTTACTATCTGAAGGAAGAGTGTTCAAAACAGAGGGAACAGTACATGCAAAGTGAGATAATATGTGGGAAAATACTTATGAATAGTAAAGTTATTTTTATAACTCTTAAATCCAGCTAGTCTGATAGCAGAGACTGAGCTCATCACCAATGTTTATTCCTGCCTTGCAGTGCTATAGAAACTTCTTATAGGTTCTTGTCAAGCCTTAGCATTTCATGGGACTCCTTAGAGAAAGGCATAAGGGTTTCTTTATAATTTTTATCTGCATGTCATTGTTCCTGTTATTAACCATTTCTGAGACCATGTGAACCACAAAAAAAAGAAAAGAAGAAAGAAAGAGAGAAAGAGAGAGAGAGAGAGAGAGAGAGAGAGAGAGAGAGAGAGAGAGAGAAAGAAAAGAAGGGAGGAAGACAAAGAAGCTTATTGCTGAGTGTTTTTATTTTTTATTTTACATGTTTCTCTTGGTTGCACTGGAATGGCAAAGTCTACCTTCCTCCTATAAAAATTTACATTTCCACTGACATTTAGAAATGACTCAGAGCTTCAGACAAAAGGTTCTCTAGATGTGCAAGAAGTTTCAAGGATTCTGCTTGGGAAAATTATTTTTCAGAGATGGTTTTTGGTGTCAGGAGGCCCCGGCTGAGGCAGGTGGGAGAGTTAATGAGTGGAATTGATAGTGACAGATAGGAAAATTGATTGTCAGTCAAGAAATGGCAGGAATGTCAGCAGGGAGATCTGTATGAGAAGACGGAGGATGGGACTGCTAGGAATGGTAAATAGAGATGGGCCTTGGTCCGGGAAAACACTCCTGCTCCTGATATAAGAGAGTGCCAACCTGAGCCTGGGAATGGAAGTCAGACACATCTTAATAGGACTCCAGAGACCAGGGGGTCTATCTGATTTTATTATTTCTAGGCTACTTCTTACTTCCCAACCTTAAATGGATTCAGGATTTGTAAAAAGTATCAGCCAATATTGCTAAGCCTCAGGATGAGCTGGTTATTCCAGGTTTTTGATGGCTGGTAGAAAAGATAATCTTGTTCTGTAGCCTCTTGTTGCTGAACTTGAAAGAACCTCTGTCCAAGAGTCATATTATACAAAGAAGGATGCTCAATGCCATAAGAGGGAAAGTGGTTTTGTCTGGATCCCACAGGGATTTGGTGGAAAAGTCAGGACTAAACCACAGGTTCAGATTCTATGTTAGAGACTTTTCTTATCATTTATGCTACCCAAGAAGCCTACTCCATTTTCACTACTTCTGATTTGGTGAATGGCCAGTTCATCGATGTTTTTCCCAATAAATTTTCTCTCTCTGGCTAATGCTCAAATGATAGCTAGACCTACACTTAGGAAAATTGGATCTAAATTCTTTGGAAAAGCAAGTCAATCAAAGTTGGTGGGATGAATGAAATAGGCACAGAGTAGCAGTAGAAGTTGGAAGACTTGAGTTCAGGTCCTGACGGATCACATCCTGGCTGTGGGACTTGGAGTAAAAGGTAGAATCATTGACACCTGGAAAGTGTTTAATGGCTACCTAAGCCAGTTCTTCTTCCTTTCATAGAGGTCCTCTGGTCCTGTGATGAGACAGGGGTCATTCCCATTGTGGGAAATTCCAGATGTTGCAAAGGTCATTCTTATACCAACCCAAACTCATAAACTCCTCTTGAGCAAGTTGCCCCAATATTACTTCTTTGCACCTCAGTTTAATTATTAGAAAATTGGGGATTACAAAACCAGCCCACTATGCCTCTCTGATGGGGTATAGTACTCTTTCATAACAAGATATAGTTAAAGCAAAAAAAGAAAAAGCAGTGTGATGTAGTAAAAAGTGGAGTGGAAATCACTGCTTTAACTGATGACTAAAAGTCACTTTGAGCTTCAATTCCCTGCTCTATGAAATAGAAATAGAAATACATGCCCCCTTTCCCTGTCAGGATTTTTGTTAGGATTCAATTAAAAAGATAAGAAAAAAAGGTAACATGATGTAGCAGAAGGGACATTACATTTGAAACCAGAAAACACCTTCAGATCCCTACCATTTAATCATCGTACCTAGAAATCCTTTAAGCTCTCTGAGCATGTATTTCCTAATCTGTAAGGTAGAGGTGGCAGTTTGTGAAAATCAGATGAGATCACTGATCTGTGATGTGAGCATTATCACTCTGGGTGCATGTGAGAGGTTATTGCTGTTCCTGTGTGGGTGTCAGAGAGTCCATACCTTCCTGCCACATACCCTAACATGCTGTGGTCTCCAGGGACTCTCAGCCCTGAAGCCTCATGTGATCAAGAAAGGGAGATCTTTGCTGGTGTCTGAATGCCATGAGCATCTCAGGTAAGCCCTGGGGGTGCTTAGAGCTGAATACTCACTTGTCTTTCAAAAGATAGTGTTCCATTCTGGCCACTTTTGTGATGAATTAAAAAAAGTACAGAATAGTCAAGTCAGTTTCCCTTTTAGCATCAGCCAGCATCTTGTCTAAATCATAATGAAGGCCTTTCAGCCAACACTAGGTCAAGATTCACACTCCAACTCTTCTGCACCCATTGGATTAGAAATGTCATAGCTGGAAGCAACTTTTGATCATTTAATCATCTTCTTTGTGTAGATGTGGAATCTAAGCCCAAGGAAATTCTTGTCCCAGAATAGGTAGTAGGTAATGTTGGAGCCAGGTCTAGAACTCAAGGTTCTCATCTCTGAGAACAGTGCTCTTTGATTCATACCATACTGTTGTACCTCAACAAATTTAGAAGGCCAACTGTGTTAGGCATCTGGGTCAGACTTTTTGGGGAAATTGACATATAATCAAATAGCTCTAGTCTAAGAAAGCTTCTATCTGTCCAAAGGCCTTCTTTGTGTAATTTAGGTCAAATTTTGAATTCTTTAAGCTTGTTTCAACATCTCTAAAATGGGGACATTCATGTATTCATTCATTTACCCGTTAATTATTTATGAACACCTACCTACTTCCTCCTCTTCCTCCACCCCCCTTCTCCTCCTCCTCCTCCTCCTCCTTCTTTACATCTGTAAAAACAAAAAGCTTTTTTGTCTCTTTACACATGAGCAATCTGGACAAGCTGTTGGGGTTTCATGATGGGTTTAATCCAAAACCCAACACTTACTATAAGCCTTCCCTTGATCCAGTGCAAAGACTTAAGTTTCTCATCTTAGGGCAAATGATCTGCTGCAGAATTTGTTGATGCTTCTGCTGAACTAGTTCTAGGATCTCCAATTGACCTCATGGTTTCTATGCAGAACAGAACTTACTACTGACTGAGAACAGAATGCTTTTCAGCTGGCCAATGAACCTCTTGAGAAATTCTATTACTCTTACCCTCTCACATTACTATTCACTGCTGCAACACCCTGAATTCTGCCACTCTCCTTCCCCTACCATAAGAGGAGCCTCATGATTATCTTACCTACTAGAGGCCTGGTGCACGAAATTTGTGCACTCCGTGCAGGGGCAGGGAGGGGGGCAGGGGGGGGAGGAGGTTCCCCAGCCTGGCTTGTGCCATCTCACAGTGTGGGAGCCCCACGATCGATCACCCCAAAGAGGTAGGCCCTACCCACCCATCTGGGGCTCCTCAATGGATTGCCCCAAAGAGGTAGGCCGGAGCCGGGGGTCCTGCCTCCATGCTGCATGGAGCCCCGGGACCATCAGGCCTGGCGGCGCAGAGCCGCAGGACCTGCCTACACACCACACACGCAGCCCCGCCCAACTGCAACGGCCTGCTGCACATGCAGCCTCTGGGTGATCGCTCCTTGCGGCGTGAGGGCGTTATGGCGTGAAGGCATGACAACCATATAGGCTGTTATTAATAGGATTAGGGAACTCTGTATACCTCACTCATATTGATTTGTTAGAGTCTCCTACTGAGAATTCTGACCTAATACTAGTTGTTGATGGGTTATACCTCAAAACTAAATTGGAAGTTATCAAGCAGCACATACTGCCACTAATTTAAGCTCTCCTTTAGAATGCAATCCTCTTCCTGAGGTAAAATCAGCTCTGATGGCAGAATTTAATGCATTTATTAGAGCTTGTCAGCTAGCCAAAGACTAGAGAGAAAACATATATACAGATAGCAAATATGCTTTTGGAATAGAACATGACTTTGGGATGCTAGAACCCCCACCAAAAGGGACAGCAAGTTAGGGAACTTTTAGGTGCACTCTACTTCCTAGAGAGGTGGCTGTTACAAAGGTTGAGAACCATGCAAAAAGAGAAAATATTGAAGCTAAAGGAAATGTTCTAGCAGATTATCTTGCCAAACAAGCAGTCTAAATCAAGGCCTTTTGTGTTTCGATATTATTTTAGGATTATTTGTTTTAGTTTTGAAAATAATGCCAATGGTATTTTGATAGGGGTTACATTGAATCTGTATATTGCTTTGATTACTTTGGGTAGTATGGACATTTTAACAAGATTAATCCTTCCAATCAATGAGCATGGTATATCCTTCCATTTATTTGTGTCCTCTTTAATTTCTTTTATCATTGTCTTATAATTTTCAGAGTATAGGTCTTTTACCTCCTTGGTTAAATTTATTCCTAGGTACCTTATTATTTTTGATGAAGTTGTAAATATAATTTTTTTCTTAACTTCTCCTCTGATCACTCATTATTAGTGAATATAAACACAACAGATTTCTGTGTATTAATTTTGTATCCTGCAACTTTACTGAATTAATTTATTAGTTCTAATAGTTTTACTACCACATTATTTTTAACCAGCTCTATACATCATTGGTGGTGCTTTAACAAAACATACAAACCTGGGCTCCAACCCCTCTTCTCCCCATCCCCCGCCCCCCGCCCTCCTGAAACTGACACACTGATTTAATAGGTCCAAGGTAAGGTTGGAGTATTTGTGTTGTGAACAAACTCAGCCAGGTAACTGTGACAAGCAGCTAGGTTGAGTACTCATGGCTTACCATGTATGAGATATCAGCCACTTGAAAGCAAGCCTACACTTGCTCTCAAGGAACTCCCATACTATTTGGAACTGAGGATTTTGAACAGACTGTGATACAGCAGACTGAGGAATTCTATGCCAGAAGCAAGCACTAACACAAGAGAATACAGCACAGGGGCTCCTACGTCCTTAAGAGCATTGGGCAAGGTTTCTTGAATCTTAAAGGAAGTATTATAAGAGTTAGCTACTGAGATGGCCAGGATGGTGTGGGTAATTTAGGGACAGGGAGGACAGGAAGGCAAGAATAGATCAATGTGTTCAGGGAATTGCAAGAATGAGTAGGGAAAGAAAGGAATGGTGAGAGATGAGGCTGAGGAGGAAGTTAGGGATCATCCCTCAGAAAGCTTTATGCTCTGGGCAATGAGGAGAATCCAGGGATTCATTTTAAGCTGAGGGATGACAGATTTGATTCCATCTTCAGAAGGCAACTGTGGCTGCTTTGTGAGGAATAGATTGAGTCTCAAAAGGCAGACTGGAGGCTGAGGCCTTGATGAATTCTGTTTGCCATCGTGCACCGGGTGTTGGGAGATCATGAGAGATATTGAGAGATCACTTGATAAGTGTCTTTCCTCAGAAAAGAGACAGGTGCCATTACTTTTATTATATACCATGACCTTTACCTTGGAGTCTTGATAAAAGAAGAACAGGACTGAAAGGTGGTTGGCCAAAGAGAGAGGCAGAAGGGAGGGAAAGAGGTGGGAAGAGTACAGAGAAGTACTTGGTGTCAAACAGTGTTTAAAATATTCTCTTTGCATCACACTAGGTCTTAATTGGCACCAACCACTGAGGGCCTGATTGATCCCAGCGAGGGTCCAGCAAAACAGATAATTTCTTACAAGCGGCTAAAATTCATGAACCCTGCAGGGTCCCACACACCAAAGCTTTGTTGCAGCTGTAGGCTCCTACTTCCTTCAAGAGATGAGTATCTTGGAGTGGGAGTTTTGGATTTTTTTTCAAAATGCAGAATATATTCATGGAGTTAATGCCTGTGTTCTTGCTGAGCAAATGAAAACAGCAGAGCAAAGAGCTGGACTACCAAGCTACTTGTTATAAATTAACTCTTAAAGTAATAGGCTCATTACAGAGATGTCAGGTTTGAAGGATGTGCACAGAAAACCTAATTTTGAATTAAGGGCTTGATTTGCACAATATCTGTCCACTGTTCACTCGAGCTTTGTGTCAAAAGAAGTCATACTCAATAGTAACCTGGACAAGAACTACATGGCTTCTCTCCAGATTTGCTAGGCATTCACATGGTGGGGAAATGCGGTGGGGTGAGCGTCGGAGTGGGGGTAGAGGTAAGGGAGCCTACATTTATTGAGAAGCTACTATTTATTTGCTAAGTACTTGGTCCCTGAATTCCCCAGAACTTGAATTCAGGAACCCTGTCAGAAGCCAAGGGTCTGTTCTCCTGGACAACAAACCCTTTACTATATATGGCCAAGTTCCAAGGTCTTCCCATTAAAACTTGCCCCCCAGCACTTCCACATACTTGTTCTCCTTAGTCCCTTAAAAACCCTTCACCTAGTCCAGCCAGCAAGATGGATTTAAGGCACCATTAGATTTCCCATCTTCTCAGTTGGTGCGTTCTCCACCAATAATCCTCTCCTTACTCTAAACGCTGATGCTTTGAGTTTTGGCCTTTCGAAGTATAGGGCACATGGACTTTGGTTTCCATATCAGGATGCTTGCATCCATGTCTGATTATATAGGATACTCTGATTTCACCTTGTATTATGTTTCCCCTCTTTCTGCTTTTCTGATCAATTTACTTTAATAACAACAACAATAACAAAAACCTATTCTGGTTTGTATTGTGTGGCTCTCTCTGCCTTGTTTTCCTCGTTGTTTAACTTTACACACACACACACACACTCCCTTCTTCTGTGCTGCTTTCTTACACCATTCCCTGGGGCAGGCTGTGGGCATGTCATGTGTATGCACAGTTTTTTCATTACTTCCAGGCAGAGCCACGGTAAAGGCTGGCAAATCCTTCTCAGATTAGTTAGTGACTATTTAACAAATACTGCACACTGTCAAAAAGAGAAATAATGCAATAAAATATTTGGATGTTTGTTCTCCATGATGTGAAACTGAGTTATTGATTTTTTTCTCTTTGTACATCATTTGGTGCCATATAGAACCATATCTTTTAAAGAGACTGACAGAAATGCCCTGTTAATTTGGCATGGAAACTGATAAGCCCTGGCCTCACAGTCCATTAGGGAGATAAACATGTAATCAGATAAATTATGATATTGTTAAGAAACAAAATTCATCTGAGTCCATTTTAAAATTTTTATTGGCTTTATTCAATGAGTCATGAATTTGCCAACAACTAATCTAGCAGATAGAAAGGATGTCTGAGGAGTTGTGCAAAATAAAAGACTTTTATAAGCAGAAGGGAATGAGAACAAGGAAGTCGGTTATGTAAGACCAAAAAAAGCAGGTTGGTTATTTCAAGGTCACCTCCCTTTAGGGATGGCAGGGGTCCAGCAGGCAGATGACTGTACCAGTGCCGATTAGGAGATTCCTGATTGACTTGTTTAAGATTCCATTTCTGGAAAAGCCGTAACTGTAATGAAGTCTCAGTTTGGTGACTCCAAAAGTGACTCCATTTTGGGCCTGTTGTATTGTTTTTAACAATGCTGAATGGGACCAGAATATGCCACCTCAAAATATGACTCTGGCATATGGATTATTTTGAGTTAAAGGCAACTGAGAGCCAGCAGCTGCAGGAAAATCTCTTTACTGCTTCCCAACTACCTAAAAAGAAGAGTATAAATTTCCCCTTTTATAAATGACATTTATATTTATAAAGGAAATTTCCACTTGTAAATGTGTCTTCCTATTACTCTGGGAGACAAATCTTACCACCTGAGAGACACTTTTATTTTTATTTTTTAAAATTAATTTTTAGAGAGAGAGGAAGGGAGAGAGAAACATCAATGTGAGAGCAAAACATTGATGAGCTGCCTTCTGCACACCCCTTACCAGGGGATTGAGCCTACAACCTGGGCATGTGTCCTGACTGGGAATAAAATAGACAAGCCTTTAGTGCACAGGGCGATGCCCAATCACCTGAGCCACACTGGCCAGGGCTCATCTGAGATATTCTTATCTGCATAGTATGACAACACCTATTTACCATATATTTTCTCTCCCCTCCTTTTTATAACTTGCCTCAAAAGACCCAAACCCCCTTTTCTTTTGTTTAACCAAGATGTTCTATAAGCCTTAATCTTCTAGCCAGCTCCTTTAGCCACATTTTTGTGTGTGTAACTTCTGTGCATATGTATGTAATTAAAACTTTTTTCTTGTTAATCTGTTATCAGTTTGATTCGAGGGCCCAGACATTAAACCTAAAAGGGTAGAGGGAAAAAGATTTTTTCCTCCCTTGCAAAGCAAAGCAATGCAATTAAAATATAAGTTTAGTGACACAGGAGCACAGCACTTTCTAGTTTACATCACCTTTTCATATCTGTTATTTTATTTGACCCCCACAATAACACAATGAGGTGGGCATGCCAGGAGTGAGAATTCCATTTCACAGGTGGGGAAATTGAGGCACTGAAGCTGGTTAGGTTACATGTCCTAACCAGTTGCATCAAGGTGGAGGATTAAACCGGGCATTTTCTCTTTTACAGTGCTCACTGTGGAAAGAAAAATATGTTTTTATGTTTGAATCTAGGAAAGCAAGCAAGAGGCTAAAAACCTGATACAAGAACGCCAACAAAACAATTTGGCTTAATAATGGATTTATTTCAAGTGTCAGGTGTTCCGCTGTTTTCACAGTGCAGATCAATTTCTGAGAGAATCTCAGCAAAAAGACCATCCATCTTGGCTTCTGTGAAGTAGATTTGATCGCTTGCATCTTGCTTCTTTCTAGACCTTCCTTACAGAGTAGGCACCATTTACAATTGTTCCTCTTTACTTTTATGGATGGCTTGTTCAATCTTGGTGAAATTGTTATTATAAATAGCAAAAGGGAAATTAATACTCTCCTTAACTCATATGAGTTAAAACCCTCCCAGGAACATTCATTCTCTTCGGGAACTTTCACTTCAAAGAAAATGTTATCAATAAAAAATAGTTATTTAATTTCCAATCAAGCAGAGAGCTTTCCTATACAATTATGAGTGAATTACATATTAATCATTTTTTAAATAAAACAATTGAGGCAGGAAACTGCCAGAGGGAAAGGGAGAACAAGAACTCTTCATATTGAAAAGTGTACTTTTTCAGGTAGATCTTAGCAAAGGAGCCCTTGAGTTTTGCTGCCCCCTGGGCATGACAAGCATATATGCTGAGAAGCCTTGTACCTTAGGCAGCCACACCCCCCTGCCCCCCCCCCAAAAAAAATCTTGTTGTAAAATAGAGAGAAGAAGCATGAACCAGGTGTGGCAGAAATTTTGTGTATTTGGAGCAAGACCCTGAGCTAGAGTCTACCTATCAGTCATTAATCCCTCGGAAATGAGAATCAGATATTAATCTCATCAGAATCAGGCAAAACATGCCTCTTCCTAGACAGTCCACGTTGCTTTCACCAAAGTTCTCTCTGCGGAAGAGCACTACTGGTTTTGACATCAAGCTGCTGTGAGAACACAGGTTGTAAAGCTCATTAAAGCAACTAGCTACCTGAGGAGGTTTTATTTACTCCAGCAAGCGTAAAAAATAATCAATTGTAAAGCTGTCAGCGTGGGCCTGTATGGGAGGGGAAATTTCCCCCTCTTGTGTCTGCACTAATAGCAAAAGTGACATAAGACAGAGCAACAGGAGAAAAAACAATTTAATATGTGCACACAGGAGATCATAAAATTGATACTCAGAAAGGGACCTAAAAATGGGCAGCTTTTATATCTTTTTACACATACACAAAAAAAACAATACATTTGTGAAGACTTGACAGGGCAAAGAAAGTTAGGTTTGTGTGTTCACTAGCGAAGAATCTAAGCAAAGTTTGTACGTGGGTAGTAAATTAGTAAAAAAGTAACAAGGTTTGTTTTTACAGGCTTCTTTGCCCTGAATTCTCTAACTCTAGATGATAAGGATGTTTCTCTCAGTCTCCAGTGCAGGGAGGGCACTTTCATGGGAGATTTACTGCATCCAGGGAGACAAGGAGGTTTCAGGTGCTCTCCTTGCACTGGCCACTTTTTAAAGTAGTTTTAATTCAAAATAACCAATATGCTAAAGTGCATATTTTGAGGTGATCTGCTCTGGGCCCCAATAGGCCAGTAAGAATATTTTATTAAACTCTATAATTGGTGAATTTAAAATTTAGTTAAGCTTGGCTGGTTTGGCTCAGTGGATAGAGCACCGGCCTGCGGCCTGAAGGGTCCTGGGGTCGATTCCAGTCAAGGACACATGCCTGTGTTGTGGGCTCAGTTCCCAGTGGAGTGCCTGCAGGAGACAGCCAATCAATGATTCTCTCTCATCATTGATGTTTCTATCTTTCTCTCCCTCCCCCTTCCTCTATGAAATCAATAAAAATATATTTGAAAAAATAAAGTAAAATAAAATTTAGTTAATTTTTAAATTGAATTTCAGGGAGTTTTATCCTATCATTGGACTTCCTCCCTAAACTTTGTGCTGTCATCTGAGGAAAAGCCACCCTGACTTGATTGGCACTTGTCTTTTTCTAGGCATTGAATGAAAGAGAGGATGCTTATCATTCACAGCCATATTACAGGGAGGACCTAAATTTCTACTAATGCATGAGGACCATTTCCCATAATTGATGGGAGCAGATGTACATGCCTACTCCAGCTCAGTTCCCTTAGAGGGCAACCAAACACTAAAGGAAGAACCATTTGTGTTCACCATGGCTATGCACGAAGCTTTTGATGAGCTGAGCTTCTCATTTGTAATAATTTCACCAAATACGTGGAATGATTTGCCCATAGAGGGCTTCAAACTGATGTTGAATGAACACCTGGGGAAACTGGGTCAAGGTTCCAACTGTAAGCTTCCCTTCACCCCTGATGTCTTATTATAACACTAGTGGCCCGGTGCACGAAATGCATGCTCAGGGGTGGGGCGTATCCCTCAGCCTGTCCTGCACCCTCTCCAATCTGGGACCCCTGGCTCTTAACCGCTTACCAGCCTGCCTGCCTGCCTGATCACCCCTAACCACTCTACCTGCTGGCCTGCATGGCCCCAACTGCCCCCCCACAGGCCTTCTCACCCACAACTGCCCTCCCCTGCCGGCCCAGTTGCCCCCAACTGCCCTCCCTTGCAGGCCCAGTCCCCCCCAACTGCCCACCCCTGCCAGCCTGTTCGTCCCCAACTGATCTCCACTGCCAGCCTGCTCACCTCCAACTGCCCCCCCTGGCACGCCTGATCACCCCCAATTGCCCTCTCGTCCAGGCATGATCACCCCTAACCACATCTGCCTCGGCCCCACCACCATGGCTTTGTCCGGAAGGATGTCCCGAAGGTCTCCCAGTCTAATTAGCATATTACCCTTTTATTAGTATAGATTATCCTGTGATTCCTTGGTCTAGTTATACTCTTGATTGAGATAATATGAATAAATAGATTGGAAAACCCACTTCAACTTGAGAACTGTATGGTTGATCTGTTCTTTTATATCAGTGGAAAGTATTGCCTGCCCAGTAAGTTCCTTGCAGACATTTCATATTCACCTTGGCACACTGATACTATCTTTCTTGACAGAAGCTCAGCATCTTCTTCATGGGAAGAACTATTGATATAATACCTTTTATAAGATCTCTAGGATTCAAAAATAAAAGATTCTGTTTGTGTGCTTTCATTATAAGGAAGGGATTCCTAAGTCTTATAGGACTTTAATGATCAATAAAAGCCTAGGCCAGCTAATATGGAATATAGAGAAAATAAACAAAATTCAGCCCAATTTCATCACCATGAATCAGCCATGAGGGCTCATCTATATTGTTCATACAATACCCATAGGACCTAGAATAGTGCCAAGTACATAGAGGGACTTAAGGAGTGAATAAATTATAATTTTGATGTATTTTATTCCTTCACTTTTCCTCATGCACATTTTTTATGGGTATGTTCATGATGCCTATGTTGGCATGCATACTTTGCTTTTTCTTTGTTTATTTGACCTTTTATAAAACATGTTCCTTTGGGCCACAGAATTCTCTTAGTTATTGCTCATAATGACTGGCTATTATAGGAAGCACATTCTAACATAGCTACCTAAAAGCTGAACGTGCTGCTTAAGGAACTAGTGTTTTCTTATTCCTATGGTGCTTACACATTGGCTGGATGCTTAACTATCAGAGATGAGTTTGACTAGATGCATTGCCCTAAGCCCACTTTCCAGTCTATTATCTAGGAACACCAAGGACGGGTCATTTGGCAAAGCTAATGGGCTTTCATAAAACATGGCTAATATGAATCAAAACTTTTCCAAGAACCTCTCCTCCCACTCATACGTTGCATCCCTTGGTACCCATTACTACCTAAGTTTACAATGTGCATTTGAAAAATAATAGAGCTTTACTTCTTCAGAAATAGCCATTTGTTCAGAATTTCCATTCAATTAATAAGTAATAAGCAAGTTCCTATGTGCTGGGCACATTTTGAGATGACTAAACCTCAATCTCTGATCTCACAGAATTCAGTTGGTAATTACTAATACTATATGACTCATTGGGCATACAAGGATGAAAAAAACACCTTCTCTGTGGTAGTAGAACTTAGAAAAGGTGATGAAGGAGGGAGTGCGGGGTTGACCTATATGCAAATAACCAGGAGGAAATGAGGTAAAGGCTACAGAAGAGACATGTAGAAGGGCAGACCTTGACACCCAAGAGAGCAATGCTAATCTGCATAATAAAGTGTTTGAGGACAGGAAACTAAGACACATTGACAACTTTTAACAAGGCAGAAAGAGTTAAATGACTTAAAAGAGGACAGAGAAAACATGGGAGTTCATTTATATAACAGAGAGGAGTTTTTCCTGCTGAGTAGTCAGGGAGGATTCCTGTGGGACTGGGCATCCAACCACACCTTGATAACTGAGGGTGAAAACAGAGAAAGGGTTCTATTATGTTAGAATAAATCTAGCAGCGTGTGTCTGTGTTCAGAATCCTACATGGTGTTTGTCTTTTGTTTAGTGGTTTAACACTTTATTTGTTTTTAACTTTTGATAACCAGAGAAAAGAATCATTGCATAGACAGCACACCCTGCAGACCTGGTAACAAGTCACCCTGGCCCACCTTCAACTAAGATCTCTTCCCCTGGGAACTGGGCCAGCTGACCTGCCATCAGCATTGAGACTCTCCAGGGTGTCCTCACTACTGCTGGTGCTTGCTATCTGCCCTTCATTTGCTTTGTCTAAGTACCTCTCTAAGAGAGGGCATGCAGGGGCATTTCTGTCCATTTGGGACATACCTGTTCCACATTCATGGAGAGCAGGTAGCTATTTTGAAGAATTCAGAAAGACTGCAGACTTCAGGAGCAAAGGTTCTTCTCTTTTCTCTGGAAGGGAAGAGGTGAATGCTGGAGCAAAAAGAGGAGCTGCTTGGAAAGGGAAGAACATTTATCTTCATAGAAGCAGCCATAGATGACCCTGATAAGCAGTGCTCTTAAAAAAGGTCCACTTCAAATGTCTAGCATGCAAATAAGGGCATGGGAAGTCCCAGGAGAAAGTGGCTTGCATAGATATGGTTCATGCTAGGCCAGAAGCCTGAAGGTGTTGAAGGGACCTTGAATTTGGAAGCAGACAACTTAGGTCTTAGTCTTGTGATTCCATCTACACTAATAAAAGAGAAACATGCAAATTGGTGTCACTTCGCTATGCCCACCAGCCAATCAGGATGAGTAGGCAAATTAACCCAACAAAGATGGTGGTTAATTTGCATATGCAGGTGCGGAGTGAAGACTGAAGATGACTGAAGACTGAAGACTACTGAAGACTGAAGACTACTGAAGACTGAAGAGGCTTGGGTTCTCCACTTCAGCCAGAGCAGAGAAGCCTCCAGGCTTGTCTTCTCCGCTGCGGCCGGAGCGAAGGCCTGGATCCCGGGTGCCGGAGGAAAATCAGTTATGGCAGCCAGGGGAAGGAAGGCCTATTGCACAAATCTCTTCATGGAATGGGCCTCTAGTCCTATATAATAAAGAGGTAATATGTAAATTGACTCACTCCATCACAAGATGGCTGTGCCCACAGTGGAGGCAGGGTTCCCATAACACAAGATGGCTGCACCCACAGCAGAGGCGGGGTTCCCGTAACAAGCCATAACAAGTGATCAGCAGGGACCTGAGGCTGCATGGTGCACCAGGGGACCTGAGGCTGCACCACCCACCCAGCACCAGGCTGGGGGACCTGAGGCTGCGCCCCCCCAACCAGCAGGGCTTGAGGGGGGCCCTAAGGCTGTGTCCCCTGCCCAGCACCGGGCCAGGGGACCTGAGGCCGCGCCCCCCTGCCCAGTGGGGCTTGACGGGGGTGGGGCCGGCCGGATCTAGGTCTTACGCGATTTCAAGGTGCACATGGGTGGGCGGAGACTTGACTCTGGGTCCCGCGGCATGCCCCAGACAGTGACAGGAGGAAGATTTTTATATACATTTTACTAATTTTTTCATCTCTGATACTTCTATTATAGAGAAAGGGCAAATAGCAATATTAAAATATTTCCTCTAATTAATTCCCTTTTAATGTGCATGAATTTCATGCACTGGGCCACTCGTATTAAATAAAATACTAAAGATAAAATGTAATAAGAGCAAATGTCTATAGCATTTTCTATGTTCCAGGCTCTGTGTGAGTGCCATCGCATACATTAATATTTTTTTATTCCATTTAGTCTTTCTAGCAACTTTATCAAGTAGGGACTATTATAATCTCTACTTTAGAGCTGATCCATGAAACTGCCTCTGGAAGATAAATGCATCTTTATCTGAAGCAGAGGTTAATAGTCCTAACGAACCGCATAAGACTTGTAGGAAAGACATATGGGATCAAATCTGTGAAGCCTTTTGCAAATTCTAAAGTGCCATATGTTGCACTGCATGAGGGACTGCAGTTTTCCCCCAGTTTCTTCACCTGTACTGAGTGCCTGTAAGGTAGGTGGTATGAAACCACCACTGCAAGGAAATTAGATGAAAGACACCCAGCTCCTCCCTCAAAGATGGACCATCCACTAGGAGAAGACACTGGTGAGTGACTGTAGAGTAAGGAAGATGGAGTACCCATTGGGAGGATGACTCAAATAAAACATTATAGAAGATCATGTTGTTTGCAAACAGAGATAAGTTTACTTCTTCCTTTCTAATTTGGATGTCTTGCATTTCTTTTTCTTATCTAATTACTTTGGCTAAGACTTCCAGTATCATGTTAAATAGAAGTGGCAAGAGTGGGTGTCCTCACCTTATGCCAGGTTTAGAGGAAAAGCTTTCAATTTTTTACCATTATATTAGTGGGCTTTTCATATATGGCCTATATTGTGTTGAAATAAAATTGTTTTATGCATCCTTTTTTGAGAAATTTTATCATGAAAGAATGTTGAATTTTGCCATATGCTTTTTTCATCTATTGAGATGATCTTGTGTTGTTTCACCCTCTTAGTCTGTTAATGTGGTTTATTCTTGCATTCCACAGATAAATCTCACTTGGTCGTAGTGCATGATCCTTTGAATAGGTTATTCAATTTGGCTTGTTGAGGGTTTGTGCATTAATTTTCAATGAGATATCGACCTGTAGTTTTCTTGTGGTGTTTTTGTCTAGCTTTGTTATCAGGTTGATGCAGACCTGGTAAAATGCATTTGTAAGTATTTCCAATTTGCTATTTTTTTAAAGAGTTTAAGAAGGATTGGCATTAAATCTTTTTTATCCTCACTCAAGGATATGTTTTTTTAAAATTGATTTTTAGAGAGAGCGGAGAAAGAGAGAGGTGAAAGAGAAACATCGATTGGTTGTCTCCCATATGCACCCTGATCAGAGATCAAATCCAAAACCTAGGTCTGTGGCTCTGACTGGGAATCGAACCCATAACATTTTGGTGTACAGAACGGTGCTTCAACCACTGAGCATCCAGCCAGGGTTTGGTATTAATTCTTTAAATGTTTGGTAGAATTCACCTGTGAAAACATCTTGTCCTGGACTCTTTTAGGGGGAGTATTTTAACTACTGATTCACTCTCCTTATTTGTTACTGGTTTGTACAGTCTATTCTTTTTCTTGATTCAGTCTTAGTAGGTTGCAAGTTTCTAGAAATTAATCCATTTTTTCTGAGCTACTCAAGTAATTGGCACATAATTATTTGTAAGAGTATTTTATTTCTGTGGCATTGGTTTTAATATCTTCTCTCCTGTTGCAGACTTTATTTATTTGAGTCCTCTCTTTTTTCCTTAGTCTGGTTAAGGCTTATCAATTTTGTTTTTCTTTTGAAGAACCAACTCTTAGTTTTGTTAATTTAAAAATATTTTTGCACACTCTATTTTATATATTTCTGCTCTAATCTTTATTATTTTCTTCCTTCTGCTAACTTTGGATTTTGTTTTTGCTTTGCTTTATAGTTTTTTGAGGAAACCACTAAGGAAAAACAGTATAGAGGTTTCTCATGATATTAAAAACAGAACTCCCATATGATTCAGAAAGCCCACTTCTTGGTATATACCCAAAGGAATTGAAATCAGAATTTCAAAGAGATATCTGTATTCTCATGCTCATTTCAGCATTATCCACACTAGCCAAGATATGGAGGCAACCTAAATGTGCATTGGTGGGTGAATGAACAAAGAAAATGTGGTACACATACAAAATGGGACATTATTCAGCCACAAAAAAGGAAGTCCTGCCATTTGTGACAACATGACTGAATCTAGAGCATATTATACTAAATGAGTAAGCCAGACACAGAAGAACAAATAAAACATGATATCACTTATATGAAGTATTTAAAACAGTCGAACTCATAGAAGCAGAGTGCAGAGTGGTGGTTTCCAATGGCTGAAGGGAGGGGGAAAAGCTACAGATGTACCTTTACTTGAGCAGATGAATGGGACTTAGAGAGCTACAGATAACAATACTGTGTGCAAATAAACAAATACATAATTAGAATGGCAGTAAACTTTTGGAGGTGATAGATATGTTTATGGCATGGGTTGTAGTGATGGCTTTACAGATACGTGTATACTTATGCAAACTCATGAAGTTGTATGGATTACAACTTTTTGTATGTTAACCCATCCTCAATAAAGTGGTATATAAGAAAAGAATAGAAAAACTTAGAACTTGCTTCCTGATTGTGAGCTTGGAAGGAGGTTCATCAAAGGCCCATTAGGGGAGATTGTTTCAAAGCTGAACTCTGAAGACTCAGTAATTCAGTGTTGTTCTGTCTCCCTCCCAATATTGCCCTCCCACTGAATGCACTATGAATCCTTCACTTAATTAAAAAGAGTTTCTTACATTTTATATTAGCCTAGGAATGTGTTTGAACTCCAAAATGAAAACAGTTCTGCCAGTCTGTTTGGGCATCACAAACAGACTTAAGCCACACAAGCTTCATGGGGCTCCATTATCAGCTTATGAACAGCAGGCGATCAGGCCAATGAACCATGTTATTGTCATTCCACTTGTGTCTCTCAAGTCATTTTTCATCTCAACTAATCAGAAAATAAAGTCAATCCTTCTCTACATTCCGCCTCCATCCTCATTTTAGTTCCCTGTGGTTTCATGCTGGGCTGAGCTGTTTGAAATCTGGCATAAAACACCCGTGAAGAGCTATAATTTTCAAATTTGCCCATGGGTAATGTGCGTAGTAAATGTAAAGTACTAGCAATTTGGTTGTTTGAGATGTAATGATTTTTTACATCAATGTGCAGGGTCTGAGGCAGGCACAAGTTCCAGGAAGCAGCATGTGTGACTGGTTGTCAGACTTAAGGCTGTCCATGGAGGCCACCTACACAGGTAAGGGAAGAGGTGATTTAAGAAAGCCAAGAGCTGGTGTGGAGCTCAAGCACTTCTCAATGCTAATGCCTTGGAAGTTTGAACACAAGGGTCTCCAGGGGAACCACTGGCTGGTTACCTTTCAAGAGTCCTGAAAGGATGTATTTCTTCCCTCTGAGACATGGCTGTGGTCTGGTGTCTGGTCCACAGTCCTGCAGACCGAATACCCAGTCTAACCAAGACCCAGACTAACCAAGCGTATGAGGTTGATGTATAAAATTTCAGTTTCCCAGCGAAGGACCATGGCCACAGCAACCAAAACACATACAACTGTCTGACAGAACTGCCTTGTCCCAGAGGAAGGCCTCTATGGACAGCTAGACCTTAACCAGGAGCTTGCTTGTTGAACATGGATTAATCTTAAGAGCACTCTTGCACATCGAACTGCAGTAGCTTTGGGCTGTTCATCCCATGAAAATCTCAGGTCTAGACTCTAATACAGTGATTCTCAACCTTCCTAATGCTGCAACCCTTTAATACAGTTCCTCATGTTGTGGTGACCTCTAACCATAAAATTATTTTCATTGCTACTTCATAACTGTAATTTTGCTACTGTTATGAATCATAATGTAAATACCTGATATACAGGATGTATTTTCATTGTTACAAATTGAACATAATGAAAGCATAGTGATTAATCACAAAAACAATATGTAATTATATATGTGTTTTCCGATGGTCTTAGGTGACCCCTGTGAAAGGGTAGTTCGACCCCCAAAGGGGTCGCGACCCACAGGTTGAGAACTGCTGCTCTAATAGCTTTCCCATCTCAAGATACTGCCTGATGGGCACAATAAACAGTTTCTCTGTGATACTTTTTACTGATGCTTTCTGACTAGCATCTCTCTGCCCTCATTCTTAATGTCACTTAGTTATTGCAGTGGCTGCCCACACTGGCCAAACACCAGTTTCTGAAAACAGTCCCCAGCTCTGATGGTTTGACTTGCTCTGTGTTTATTGTGTGAACAACTCTGCTTGGCAGACACTTTAGAGGAGTCTTCTCCCTCAGCTTTCTGGTTACCTGGCCTGTAGGGGTTGACAAGTGGACTGACAGGGTTTAGCACTGGCAAAGGGTCCAAGGGTCCAGACTTTGTCCCTAAATGTCTTGGTTGTCTTGGCTACAGATTTTCTGTGTGACTGTGTAACTTTTGGGAAGTTAGTGGCTCTGAAACTGGCTGAATTTTGCCTTAGCAATGAGGAAGTTCAGAACCAATTCTCGGCTCCTTCTGGCAACACTGTAAGATCATGTGCTCTCTGTTCACTATGCTGATCTGAGGATCTCTGGCTTTCTGTTTTTGCTTTTTTTTCTTTTCCTAAAGTCTGTTCAACAATTGTTTTATATTTTTATGTTTTTGTAAGCTGCCTCAGTCTCTAAAGGGAATTCAGAGTGCAAAACTCTCAATGTGCCTGCTGATAATACATTTCTACATACCAAAGACAAATTGCTGTTGAATATCTTGGAACACTTGAGAAAGGAAGTATAATCTTGTGCTGTTCTTTGAACTTCTCAGGTAGAAAATGAGTTTTTGTGGTCCTGTCTGAGTGAAATTGTCTTATCTGCTAGATTTGGTTGGACTCTTGTGTAACTATGTGGGAGACAAATGGTAAAGATGCAGTGGAAGTGGGAGGACTTCATGCACACAGAGAGGGTTTGGTGCCGGTCAGGAGGACTTGGTGCACAATGAAATGATTTGTGGCCATGGGGAAAATTTCATGCACATGGGAAGGACTCTGTGCACACAGGGGACACACAAGAAAGACAACACACAC
The DNA here is from genome assembly GCF_000147115.1 of Myotis lucifugus. NCBI lineage: Eukaryota > Metazoa > Chordata > Mammalia > Chiroptera > Vespertilionidae > Myotis > Myotis lucifugus. Next base: position 7,371,361 of record NW_005871062.1, read on the forward strand.
GGGGACATATTTCCTGGGTATGATGCACATTTTCTGTACACAATCATGGAAGTCTCCTGGCTACAGTGGGTGTGTGGGGAGGATGAGAGAGTAACAATAGTCTCAGAGAATCTCCAGTTAAATGAGAAATACCCCAGGGAGGGGCTTCACAGAATCTCATTTCTAACTACTAGGAATGTGGGGGCTCCTTGCTTTTCAGGGTTTATAGCCTAGTTGACACTCTGTGTTGAGACCCTGGGATCACTAACATAACCTCTTATTATAAAGATGAAGAGACTGAGGCCCAGAATGTAACTTGTTCAACATCCCCATTATTTAGTAGCCATGCCAGGGTAGAGTCCTGAATACTAGTCTCCCAGCACAGCTCTTTTTCAATCCTACACCTGACACTTCTTCTACCTGTGTCCAGTTTACTCCCTGTTTAATCCTGCATTATGAATATAAGACTGTTCTTTCCTCTCCTTGCTCCCAGATCCTCAAGGTGAGACCTTGATGGCTATAAATGTTGGAGACAGTAACATACCTTCAAGGAATGTTTTACCACTGGCCAGTTCTGTGTTTCACTTAGGGAATGAATTCAATGGCAAGTAAAAGAAGAAAGGGGTGGAGCATAAATAATATTCGTTTTTCTATCAAGCAATGAAATATTCAGAGATGGGCAGTCTATCATGGCACATCATCCATAAATAGCAATAGTGACTCTAGGTCCTCCTATGCTGCTCAGAATTTCTTTGTGTGTCTATGTGTGCCTCTCCTTGATCTTAGGATGGCTGCAGGGCACCAAACATCACAGCCTTGATTTAGTTAGCACATATGGAGAAGGGCAAGAACACAACAGCATGTGCAAGTTGGTTCAGACTCCTTCAAAGAGCTTCCTGTGACCAATCCTCTCTAAGTGACTATGTCACATAACCACCCTAGTTGTAAGGGAGGCTGAGAAATATAGTTTTAGTTGGGTGTTTTGCTGCCCTGAATAAAATTGTGGTCTCTTGGAAAAGGAAAGGGTAGAATGGATATTGAGTAGAGAACTTTCATTCTCTGCCAGGTTTGTGACCATAGGAAATTAATTAACTTCTTTGAGGTTACTTATTTGTAAAATGGAAATTATATAAGGTCAAGTATGAAAATTACTTAGCAAAGTAACTGGCACACAGTAAATGTGAAAAATATAGAACATATAGAATACAGAACAATGTTGAAAAGATTGATAGCATGTAAAATGTTCTCCACTATCATTGGGGTCGGAAGTGAGAACTATTTTGGGGAAAAGGAATACAGTTTTAAATTTGAACAAAAGATATTTAACTTCTTTTTTTAATATATTTATTTATTGATTTCAGAGAGGAAGGGAGAAGGAGAAAGAGATAGAAACATCAATGATGAGAGAGAATCATTGATTGGCTGCCTCCTGTACACCCCCTACTGGGGATCGAGCCCCCAACCCAGGCATGTGCCCTTGGCTGAAATCGAACCTGGTACCCTTCAGTCCACAGGCTGACGCTCTATCCACTGAGCCAAACCAGACAGGACTAACTTCTTTTTTCATTTGACATGTTGGGTGATGAACTTTCTGAGGTGTCTGGAAGCTTTTGTTCTCCGGAGGATCTGTGTGATATTTAGGGGACTTGAGAGAGTTAAGGTGGGTATTCTACTTAGCCATCAGCCCTCCTCATAAATCTTCTCTGAGCCACTAGGCTGGGCTATGTGTTCCTCCAGGAAATTCTCTCTTTATATGTCTGTTTCTCCTTGGTTATGAGACACAGAGGACAAGGGCTGTGTTCTAATCACCTACAACTTCCAAGGGCCCAGCACAGTATTAGGGGCATTATAGCTAGTCAGTACATGTGTATTGCATTGAGAGTGACTCCTTTTAATATCATCCTTGGCCAGGCCAAACACAAAGTCCCCTTTCCACCAGGCTTTTTTTGAGGAAGTCTTCTGAAAAATAAGACAGTCATTAAAGATGTTTTATGCTTCACTCCCTCAGGGAATGTGTAAAGCTCTGAATAGCTTTCAAGTTAAAATGATGGAACTTTCAAGTTAAATGATGGGTAGCACCACTGATATTCTAGGGAACATGGTTCTGCTCAGTGTCCCCTCACATTGGCTTGGGGAGTTACCATCATGCAGTGGAACTTACTATAGGCCTAGAGCAGAAGTCCTTGGGTGCAAGTTTTGGTTCTATCATTTAGTTATTAGGCTGGTGCTGGAGACCAGAACTAATTTCTTGGCCATTGGTTACATATCTGTCAAGTGAAGAAATAGTATTTTCCATTCCCTACTCCCTCTCGGGGTTGTGGTGAGAGCTAATGAACAAATGAATAGGAGGAACTTTATGCTGAGCCTAAAGGCCCACCATGGCTGAGACTGTTTACTCTCATGAAACTTTAGATTCTGATATCCAACTAACTGGGTATATTAGCTTGCTAGTGCTGCCGTGACACACACTGGGTGGCCTAGGCACCAGAAATGTATTGTCTCATAGTTCTGGAGGCTAGATGTTTGAAATCAAGGTGTCAGCAAGGTTGTTTTCTCTTGAGGGCTGTGAGGGAGAGTGTGGTCTCTATCTTTTCTCTAGCTCCTGGTGGTCTGCTGGGAACATTTGGTGTTCCTTGGCTTATAGAAGCATCACCCTGGTCTCTTCCTTCATCTTCACATGGAGTTATCCCTGTGTGCAGGTCTCTTTCTATGTCTAAATTTCTCCTTTCTATAAGGACACTGGTCGTATTGGATTAGGGCCCACCCTAATGGCCACATTTTCACTTGACTGCCTCTTAAATACCTTATTTCTAATTGAGGCCACATTCTGATGTACTGGAAGTTAAGACTTCACCATGTGGATTTGGGGATACACACACAATTCAATCCGAAATGCTGGGGAATAGTAAAAGGTGCATAAATGAATAAATAGATGACCCTTGATCTGAATAATTTTACCTCCATTTAGTTTCCAGTGAATTCGGTGGCTACAATCTCATTTTCTCATTTACATTTGTTAAGTGTCAGTTTTCTAATGAGTAAAATAGAAATATTAAAGACTTTTTCATAAGGTTGTGGAGAGGATTAAACAAGATGAAATATATTAACTGCCTGTGTCATGCTTGGCACTTTGCAAGTGCCTCAATAAATGGTCATTCCCTCTCTTCATAGCACTGTTAGATAATGTTGGTAGACCAGGAAGCAGGTGGTGGTGGGCACCAGACTTCATAAAGCTGTGATATCAATTTGTCTGGCTCAATTGTTTTTGTGAAGAGCTATTTGAGTTTGAAGCTTTGGAAATGGGAGTAGTCAGAAAGCTATTTGAACTGACAGGAGACAAGCTGGTTGATAATCCATCATCTTAAATTGCCTACCTTTGATCATGCCTTGCTATTTTTTTCCTGATGATTTCACCAATAATGACTTCTATTATCTTTTTATGTACATATTTTTAAAAAGAGATGATTTATGAATAAAAATATCTTCCCAGATTCTGTTTGTGACCTTGAAAACTGTGAGATCTGATTTATCGCTCAAATACTTTGCACTTCTGCAGCACATGCTCAAAACATATGAAGAGAATGAAGCTTGGGTCAGTCACCTCTGGTAAAGATGAGGGGGAAGGTGAATTTGAAATCATATGATTAAATCTCTTCATTATTCAGATGGGGGAACTGAGGAACAGAGAAGCAGCAAGACTTTACTGAAGTTAACCAGCAATGCAGCTCCAGGACTAGATCCTGGTGTTCTGCCTCCCAGTTGTTACAACTGCTGTTTCTGCATGCTCTAGTGCAGAAACATTAGTCAACAGAGCCAAATATCAACAGTACAATGATTGAAATTTCTTTTGAGAGCCAAATTGTTTAAACTTAAACTATATAGGTAGGTACACTGTTATTAACTTAATTAGGATACTCCTAAGGCTTAGGAAGAGCTACAGTCAAGGGGCCAAAGAGCCACATGTGGCTCGAGAGCTGCAGTTTGCCGACCACGGCTCTAGTCTAATTAATGTTTTAGGTAAGTCAATTCCACTTCCTGGGTCCTAGATCATGTTTGTACAAGGCACTGGACCAGCAGTTTGCTCTGGTTTTTCTTCAGAGAGCAGTAGTCCGACCACTCCCATGTATCTGTCACGTCCCTCAGAGCAGGGACATGACCCTCTCTCCTTCCCCTCTCACAACACCATTCCAGTGTCTAAGACCTACGGTCACAGGCAGCATAAAGAGGCAAACTCAGCCCCAAATTATGGCAGACTAACTGAGACTGAATGGTGACCTTAAATTCCAGGCAGAAATCAGTGACTCTTGAGGGAAGTGGTTACTATGGTAAATAGCCTCACACAAAGTGAAGAGGAAAAACTCAAGTTAATGAGAATTGAAATCCTGTCCTATCTTACTAGCTAAGTGACCTTAGCCCGGTTAAGTTAAGCCAAGTTAAGCTGAGTTACTTAGGCTCAACAGCTTCATTACTAGCAATAATAAAAATACCTAAGTAGGAAAATTGTTGTGAGGGTTAAATGAGATAATATAGGTAAAGTCCCTACATGAGACACGTGGTAAATATTCAATATAGTGCTAATATTGGTAGCATACTAATAGAAATATTTTAAATGAGAAAGTTGGAGTGGATATGTGATTTTTAACCTGTTTTAGATCTGCTAGAAGTGACACATATGAAATATAAAATATAATACACATACCAAATATAAAAACAACTGGGATTGTATAACATTCCTGAAAACCATATATGGGCTTTAGGGGGTTCTTGGATGCCTGTGTAAGAACCCCTGGAGAAGATCTCCATAAGGTTTCTTCCTGCTTTATCGGTGATTTGATAAAATTTCCTAAATTTGCCTCACAACTGGAAAAGCACAATCTAGATTAGCGGTTCTCAACCTGTGGGTCGCGACCCCTTTGGGGATCGAACGACCCTTTCACAGGGGTCACCTAAGACCATTGGAAAACACATATATAATTACATATTGTTTTTGTAATTAATCACTATTCTTTAATTATGTTCAATTTGTAACTATGAAATTAGGGGTCACCACAACACGAGGAACTGTATTAAAGGGTCGCGGCATTAGGAAGGTTGAGAACCACTGATCTAGATGTTTCATAAATCAACTGAATCATAATGATGTGAAAAAAAACCTCTTTGGCAGGGCCTGAAATAGAGTAAGAGTAGGAACTTTGATGGAAGAAATAAAAAGTCTCAAATTTTACATTAACTCAGAATCCAGTTGGCAGTTATCCAAAAAATAAGTAATAAGTGCATCATTATGATTCTATAAAATGAGAAAATGCCAAATGTGAGATGATGACAGTGTTTAAGGTCGGAAGCCCAGAGAAGGAATGTCTCTTGGCTTTCTGGCCAGGCTGACCATGACCATGAGAGCTCCAATTGCATAGGGATAGAGGGCTGCCCAGAGTCGCTCAAGTACCTTTGCAAATAGCAGTGCTGGGTAATGTTATTCCCCAAGGTGTCCTAGGTAGAATTAGGAAGAGTGTGGTTGTCTGATTAGCTCATTTGCTTGTTTTCAAGGGCCTTTAACAAACTGCTCTGAAGTTTCCTGGTTGCAGTCTGAGTGAGGACAATGCCCTGGACACTGCTGTGCATGCCCAGATATTTTTACTGGAACCCTCCATGCACAGTGCTCCATGGTAAGCTGTCCCATGAGGGATGCAAAGATAAGCAATGCTTTATGTTTGTTTTTAATGTGGGCTGATTTTTCTGGTGTATAGTCTTTTAGTCATGTGCTCTTTTTTGGCTATACTTTCACTCCAATTATTTTATTTGCAACTCCCAGGAAGATTGTGAGGGGTGTCTGACCAGGATTTTTATTCCAGTTTTACAGAAGAGCCTAAGGCACTGAGACAATGTAGTTTGCTCTGGATCATAGTAGGAAGAAAGTTTATGTCTCTTGAATTTGAATTCACCCACTTTCCACTGTATACAATTGCCCTCTACTTGCTTGGTTTCATATGAGAGAGGCCTTATATACATAACTGACTATAATTCAAGGCAATAAAAGGGAGTTGTGGGGGTTCAGGGATAAAGGAGATCTCTCTCAGCAGGCTGAGGGGAGAGATCAGGGCAGACTTTGGGGAAGGGAGCTTGTTGGCTTTTTTCTTCCTGATAGCCTAGAAAAAAAATGACCGAGCAATCTCTTTACTTCTTCCAACCTCAGGAAGATTTGTACCTGATTCATATCTATGCAGCATATGCACTGCTAGCATTCAGATGAAATCCTTTAGTCATTCATTTACTATGCATTCTTCTCACCACCACTATCATGATGGACTAGGGGGCTTTATGATGACAATAATGATTCCAACTTACACAGATACAAGTGTATACACATATGTTCACCACACACACAGATACTTTTCTTTCCCTGCTGAGCCAATAATTTCTGTTTAGGTACCCATTACTGTGTCTGTTTTAGTTTCTTGGGGGCTGCCATGATAAGCACCACACATGTATTCTCTCACATTTCTGGAGGCCAGAGGTCTGGAAGCGAGGTGCTGACAGGGTTGAATCTTTCTGGAGGCTCTGAGAAAGAACCAATTTCTTGCATCTCTCCTAATTTCTGGTGGTTGACATTCCTTGGTTTGTAGTTGCATCTCTCAAATCTCTGTATCCATCTTCACATTGCCTTCCCCTCTCCTTTCTCATATATGGATGCCAGTCAACAGATTTATGGATCACTTTAGATCCAAAATGATCTCATCCTGAGACCCTTAACTCAATTATATCTACAGAGACCTTATTTCCTTATAAGGTCACATTCACAGATACAGGGGTTGAAACTCAGACATATCTTTTTGGGTGACATTATTCAAACAAGTACAGTGTCCAAATAGGACTTTCCTTCTCATCTTTGCTTTGAGAAGACTTATGCTTTGCAACAGACATTTATATTACTATAGCTGTGACCCTTACTTCAAAGAGGCTGACATTCCATATAAATGAAGGGAAAATTGTCTTAGTTGAATAAACAAGAAGAGTGGCTGAGAAACACATGGAAAGAGTTACACATGCAGCATCAATTTAAAGGATATTTCTCTAGATTGATCCCTGGAAGAGCAGTGTGATTATAAGTGTCTGGATACTGCCTATTACGACTAGGGATTACTCTCAATACCTGGACTTGTTTTATTTAAGAAATCTTAGGTAAAAGATTTTTTGTTACACTGTGAAAATCAATGTGTATTTCAGACAGTATGTTCCTTCAAGCTTCAATTTTCCAAATAGAACAGGGGCACTTGAATTATACTGGGTAATAGAGATCGTGTATAAGTGGGTTGTGTATAAGGAAAAAAAAACAGGTGATAGGATCTGAGTTTGTTTGGGCATTGAGAGAAAGTGGAGATTCAGACAATCAAGGTTTCATTGGGAACATTGCATGTTAATGTACAGTTGTTATAGATGTTTTACTTGACCCAGAATATAAAAGAAAACATTAAGTTCAGCTAAATTGCCATCAGTGGCTCACAATATAAGTAGGTTTATGGAGTATTATTTATTATTTTTCAGGATGAAACAATAAAGGAAAGCAAACAACTTTGATTGGAATTATATTTCAACGTTTTTAAAGGATAATAGTGAGCTGAAGTTTCTTAGTTAAATAATGATTACTCACAATAAATCAAAATTTTGCTCTTCATTTTTAATCTGTTCTTGGATGACAGCTCTACTAAATACATTAGCCTCTCAGTTTTTAACTTCTTGAATCTCCTCATAAATCAGAAAGTCCACATGGCAAGCCTAATGCTTCTGAAGGTTTTCTTTAATGCAAATCACTTCTGGAAACAGTTTATTTCCTTCACCTGAGAACAATCGATTAAAAAGTGGACAGCAGCCATGACACTTCACCAAACATCTTCCGTCCTTTCTTTAAGGGATGCTGAAGATGCCTAATGAAGTCTGGCATGTTTTCGCTATGTATGAAATATCAAAGTGGCAAATCTTAACATTTGCTTCATCCATGGACATTTTTATACCTTATGGTATATGTCAGCTTGAATTGATATCAAGCTGGTAGAGATCATGACTGTCCCCCAGACTCCCTATCATAGTTCAAAATGTTCATCTCAGCTCCTTAAATGTATGGTGCAGTGTGAGGCCATGTGGTGTGATGGAGAATACATCGGAGCAGCAGTCAGAAACCTGGGTTCTAGTCCTAACCTTACCATTTACTAGCTACATAATCCTTGGCAAATCAGTAGAACTCAATAGATATTTGTTGAGCACCTACTATGTGCCAGGCCTTGTAATACTGGAGAATAGAGAACATAGACATGGATCCCACAGAATAAGAATGATCAGATGTTGAGGCACATGCATAAATAACTCCAGTATAAGGTATACAGACACTTGTGCCAAAAGGTAGAACTACATGAAAAGCTATGGCAAGCTAATGAGGAAGTGATTGCTTAGGTTTTGGGGGGAAGGGGTGTGAAGAACAAGGAAGGTTTAATGGAGAAGAAGGTTGATACATAAGCTAGGATTTAAAAGTGAGGTATGATTCTGTCATGGTAGGTGTGGAAGGCAGTGTAGACAGAGTGAAGCATGTAATCAAAGCCATGAAAGTGTAAAGCCTATCGGTGCTGTGGAGCCTGATGAAGTATCTATTGCCCTGGCACATGCAGGCATGTGAGTGGGTGCTACAATGTGTAGAGAAAGAAAAAGCTAGGGAGGTATGAACTTAT
>NW_005871062.1:7380153-7419900 GCF_000147115.1 Myotis lucifugus
CCTGTTGGTATCTCTGCATGTCAATGAATAAAGAGAAAATGCACTGTGAGAGGACCTTGACCTGTCACAGAAACAATCTGATTTAAAGGCCTAGTGGGCCAGGGAAGCCTAGAAATTCTGCCTAAGTCACTTTGACAGGCTTCATAAGAGACAACAAAACATATTTGCTTGATGTAAATCCATTCAGAGTCTGTGAAGGCTCTTCCTTTCACTATGGCAGATGAACAAAACACGAAAATGGTGTTAATAACATTGATCTAAGACTTGGTGGTTTACAAATTCTTGAAAATGCATTGCTTGGTAAAGTAGGCATTGAGATTATCTCATTTTATAGCTAAGTAAGCAAGGAGAAGAAAGTCAAACTGAGGTCTCCTTTTGAGAATAGGTGGTTGGTAAGAGTGGTTAATCGTGTCAAAAGCTACCAAATTTTGACACTACCAAATTTTGAAAATTGGGACAATGTTGGCTCCTTAAAATTATTTAAATAATTTCTTGAAATGACTATTAATTAGATTTTATGGCCAGCACTATCAAGTAGCCTTGAGGGAGTCACTTTCATTCTCTTGGCTCATGATAATTCATTTTTAAATAAAGGAGATAAACCTGATTTTTTAGAGTCTTACCTTTTTCTTTGTATGAATTTAAATATGTGCCAGCATCAAGTCAAACCATCAGCTAGATTTTTATCCAGATGTTATTACATATTCAAATAGACTCAGTTTTCCTTTGTTTAAATATAAAATTAATACAGGTACAGAATTTAATATTCACACAGAGAAGAAGAACAAAAATAAAAAGTAAAACCACCCTCTACTTCATCACAAACCCCTCTCCCCAGGGACAGCCACTGTCAGTATTCTCTCTTTTTAGTTGTACTAGCAATTATTGTTATAACTTTATATAACAGACTTGGGTCTCTACTTTTTATTGTATTTTTTGATGTATTAACTCTAAATAGAGCTATTATTTCCCAGATTTGAGGTTGGAGAAGTTTACTCACTGACATTACTATCCACTATTTTTTCCCCCTTCCACTTCCTAATTTTTGTTAACCTGATTATAATTTTTGGATAGCCTATCAGTAGCCTCCATGAATTTAAGTAATATAACTAAACTCTAGTTTATATTTTATCAACTTTATACAGTGATAAACTCACTATTAAAAAATGACAATAGTATACTCCTCCATCTCCAAATTTTTATCTGTAATTATTTTTATACTATTTAAAGTTGTGAATACATCTTATGTGACTGTGTAATAGATGGGTTATAAAAAAGAAAATGAATGAATAGAATTTAAATATTATGGTTATGTAAATATTATTACCTATAGAACTAGAAAGTATAGATTGTCATGTAGAAAGAAACATTCTATGCCTTCCACATATTTCAGATTAAAGGGAATCTTCCAAATGTTTCAGGTAGTGGATTTTCACTTACTTGATTTCTAGTTTTCCTTATTTCTCAGCCCTTCTCGGCTGCCACTGTTTTTTGTGTGTGTTTTTTGTATCTAATTTCATCCTCTTTAACAATTTATGTTTTATTTTGGCAGAGAACCATATCTCAAGTAATGTCTCTCAATCAGAGTATAAGGGCAGTGAACTTTTTGAGGTTTGTACATCCAAAGTGTCTTAATTTTGCTTTTATATTTGATAGATGGGTTGACTGGGTATAGAGTTTTATGCTGAATTCTTTTTCCCTCTGAAATTTGAAGACTTTTCATTGTCTCCTAATTCCTGAAAGGTGCTGATAGGAAATCTGGTAGTACTCAAGTCTTATTCCTTTGTAAGTGACCACACCGCATCCCTGTGGTTCTGACATCAGATTTTACGTTTGTTAGTGGAGTTAGTGACTTTTGCCACAATGTTTAGATATCCTTTTCTACTAGTCCTTCTCAGCATACAGGTCCTCTGTGGAGTCAAATTGATGGGAGTGAGAGGCAATGTGGTCTGCTGGATTGAACAAAGGACTTAGCATCAGATGACCTGCATTCATGCCTTGATTTGGCCACTATTTTTCATCTTTATCTGTTGAACCTTGCAAAATACTATATCTTTACTCAGGCTCATTTTTCTGCAGGATTATTATTACTATAAACTACTGGGTGCAAAAATTGTTTTTGCAAATTATAGAGATGTATATAAGGGTCAATGTTACAATAGATGTGAACATGAAGAAAAGTGTATGGTGTTAAAGAAATATTGAGTTCTTTTTCCGCCCCCCCTGCATTTATCATGTGTCAGTTTGCCTGGATAAGGGGATATTACTGTGGGGTCATCGCTCAGGCAACCTTGCAAGCAAGTTTGCTAGTTAGCAGACTCAGTTCCCTGATACCTGCCAGACCGCTGTGTGGGGCATCTCTTTTTCTCATCAATGCTAAAGCAAGGTACTTGGATATATTCAGGGGGCCTGAGAGATAAATGACTTGTCCCTTTATCCTTAGAATAAGTCCTCACTGTCTGGAAAGTGTAAGTAACACTCATACTGACATACTGTGTAGCTCCAAAGTTCTTTCTATCAAAGTTCACATAAATGAATGAGATGAAATCATTTAAATTACTGTTGAGGGCACTAGCTTGAATGCTTTCAGGAACTCTATTCTTTTTGATTCAACACATTTCTATGGTTTAAAAAAATCTAGCTTTCTGACGTATACTTCTAGGAAGTATCAGATAATGATGTAAACTGGAGAAGGAGAGACTAAATTATAATTACAAAGTAGTCAGATCTGGAAGGATTCTTGTAACCAGAAGATCCTTATTCACAAAATAGAAAACGGAGACCTTGGCCACAGCAGGGAGTTGACCAAGGTCACATGAACTGGGTGGCAATGGATTCCAGGACTCCGAACTTCATTCCACAGTTATTTTACTCAGTCAAGTCTTTTTAACAGTTTTTAACGTTCCCATAGGTTGCTTTTAAAATGGAGAACAGAAAGAAGCCTTGCAAATATGGATGATCTTGAACGGAAGCAGGTAGGTGGCAGTACCTCAGAGTACTTCCTGTTACAGACCTTATATGGGGCAAATTTCAAGCATTGATCCATGAGCCCTCACTGAAGTTGTGGGAGGTAGGGATTATTATAAACAAAGTCATACAACCGGTAATGCTTGTTCACAGTGAAGGGCTGTGACTAAAGTTGAACCTGAATCTGAGTTTAGTCACAAGACTGGTTCTCAAAGTGAGTTAAAAAGAGAATCCAGGAACCCCAGTTTCCTCAAACTCCAGTTCATCTTATAGTTTCTCAACACATGCTGTGATAAACAAAGCACAGATGCTACTTTTTAAAAAGTTGTTCTTGGCAAAGTTCAAAGGAGTTTTAATAGGTTCAAATTTATTAGATCCTATACTTTAGGGTGTGTGTGTGTGTGTGTGTGTGTGTGTGTGTCGAAAACATATTGCTCAAGAGACTTAAAATTCCTCGAGGAAGAAATGAACTGTGTTTAGCCTAAGTGAGAGTACTCTTGCAATCATACATTCAGCTCTGGTTACCACTCATAGTAACTGAGAAGAGTACCCAGAATAGAGAAGGGTCTGAGACCAAGATATAGACAATCTAGAATGAAATGAACATGTTCAGCTCAAGACTTCAGCCAAGAGAAAGCTCATGGGGATACTGGATAGCTGTGTTCAGATTCTTGAAGGACCATGAAGTCAGATCAGATTAGATTTGTATCTTGTGCCCTCAAAGCGCTGCTCCACCAACTGATAAAAATGATAGGGAACCATATTTTTGGCTTATCATAAAAATAACTAATAGTTGAGCCACCTTTAAGCATTGAGTGAACTCTGTTCTGGGAGGCAGTGCGACTCCTCCTTGGCAGGGAGTTGTGAAAAGTTTCTGTTGGGTGTTAGACTGGAGCAATCAGAAAGTTCATTTTAGCACAGTTGCAATATTAATTTAAGTATTCTAAACTTTTACAATTCAATATCACATGCCTACATACTACACACATACATGCTTTTTTTAATCTTCCCAATGTTAAATTTATTGACAATTACTATATGATAAAGCATATGCTCATATCTTTATATGCATCATTCCATTTCATATTCCTCAGTGTCATATTTCATACTATTATGGTATATTTCATACTATTATGGTGTATTTCATTGATTGTGTATAAATATTATAGGTTAAGTGACATGCTCAAAATGTCATAGCTTAATTATTGGGGGAGCCAGAATTTCAATCCAAGTATGCCTGACATTGAGATCCTAAACACTCTGCCTCTTCTTCATGAAAATTAGTACATTTGAAGAGCCAAAAATAACTTAGTTTGCACTAAAAATAACTCATTACGAGTTGGAGGGGTGCTGAAGAAAAACTGAAATAATATTATGATTTCTCTGACATGGATAACTGACAGCCATGATCCATTTTGCCCAAGGAAGTAATTTTTTTAAAAAATTAATGAGAGAGTAGAACAGATTCCCAGCCTCATGGGAGAAAACCTTCCCAGCTTTACTGGTGCTCTGTCAGTTTTAGATGGAGGAAGCTTTCTAATGTCAACTAAGTTTATGGCAGTGACCTTGATGTTCCTGTAGAGGACTTGAGGTCGAGGGAAAGAGTGGGGAAAAGAGGACAAAATTACCTTTCCCCAGAAAGAACTTGTTTAACCTCAGAGCCTGTGGGAGTTTAAATAATTAAAAGAGAGAGCTTGAAGAGTGTGTTTGTTCACATGGACAATTGTCTTGCCTTTCTGGCCATGACTTTTGAGCACCAGAGCTGTGTTAGCACCTCCTGGAGGGGGAGCCAGATGACTGCACTTCAAGTCTGATGAGATTTAAAAGACTCCTGTCTCAGAAAACAAAGACAGTCTTTTGCAATCTCTAGGCAATAAGCAAAAACAATATATAGAATTCCCTGGGTGAGGTGGGAAGTTTGATTTACAGCCACCTTAAGATGATTTTTCACACTTTGGATTTTTCAAACAATTGTCAGTCTGCATTCCAAGAGAAGCTTCAATTTTCTCTACTTCTCTACTGGGGCCACTTTTCTGCATGGGATTCTTGAAGTTTCTCATGTCTTTTGATTCTACAAAGACTCAGGAGCACTGTGGAAATCGCCTCTACTAAGAAATACAGACATTTCCAAAAGTTTCCAGAACAGAATCCTAGAAGGCACTTAGAGTTTCCAATATTGTCTTAAAAAATATTCTGGAATTTCCTTTAAAATAATCTGATTAGATTACAGACATGCCTTGTCTCAAGGATAAGTAACATGGAGGAAGAGTTCACAGAAAATTAGAAATGTCAACATATTTTGGGAGGTCTGAGAGCAACTTATGAGTCTGTGAGATGGGATGCTATGAGAAGTGAGCCAACCCCTAATAATCTCAGCCAAGGGCAAAAATGTGGGGGCAGGGCTGTTAAGGGTGAAAGAAAAATTAGTTAGAAACTAAAAACAGAATAGTTGGAGCTCCAGTTCCCTTCTTTACTGCAGACCACCAGGAAACTGTCTCTGCCCCACAATATTGGAGACCTGAGATTTGTTCCCTTACAAAACAGAATCATTTCATTCCTGAACTGGGGACACCAAGCACAGTGCTGATGTGAGATGTGTGACCAAACAAAGGATAAAGGAAAAGTCTATTTAGTAAAGAAAAGGATTTCCAACTACCTTTCCAAGCCCAGACCCCAGAGCCTCAGGTTGGTATGCCAGCCTCAAGACAGAATGCTTTATTCTTTGGGGAAACTGAGGAAATTCAGAGGAGAGACCTATGGACATTGACATCTGAGCCTGCTGATGCAAAGACTGGTTTGCTGCCTGAAAACACTGCAGGAAAGACAGAAAGTTGACTCCTCCTTTCCACACGCACATAAAAATATGAATAAAGAGCCAAGGACACCAGAATTCTGAAAAGGCTTCACACACGGGTAAGAAAGAGATTACAACAAAATATAATAATACTAATAATAATCAATTCAGAGTACACAGCGGCAACACAGGAGCAGAAGAAAATTAAAACAGAATAGCTTATAATTAACATCTCCAGAGAACTAAGAGCTGAAACAAGAATAGGAAGTATAAAAAAGAATACTCTCAAGACCAAAATGAGCCTGTGGAAATTAAAAATATGAATCTGAAATAAAAACATAATAAAAAAATCAAAAGATAAAAATCTAAAGAATTTATTAGAAATAAAACAAAAAGATAGATATAAAAAATAAGAAATCCTATATAATAAAAGGCTAATATGCAAATTGATCAAATGGTGGAATGATCAGTCACTATGACACACATTGACCACCAGGGGGCAGATGCTCGACACAGGAGCTGCCCCCTGGTGGTCTGTGCACTCAGCCACAAGCCAGGCTCATGGCTGGCAAGTGCAGTGGTGGTGGTGGGAGGCTTCCACCTCCTTCGGAGTTGGACATCCCCCAAGGGCTCCGGGACTGCGAGAGGGTGCAGGCTGGGCTGAGGGACCCTCCTCCCCTGAGTGCACGAATTTCATGCACTTGGTAAGGAAATTAGACAAAAGTGCTGTACCATGTTACTATTGAGGGTTCTAAAAAGTACACACATGAAAATGAGGGAGAAGAATGTAATTTGAGAACTTAAAAACTATAAGTTTTCAGATTGAAAGTTATCACTAGGTGCTCAGCTTGGTGAATTAAAAGAGATCCCCACCAATATACATCATCATGGAATTGTAAAATGCCAAGGAAAAGAAAAAGATCCTAAATGAAGAAACTGATCCACACACAAGCCTGGGAGTCAGAATGATAGTGGTTTTCTCAAGATTGACACTGGAAGTTCAAAGGCAATAAAGTTATAGTTTCAAAATTCTGAAGGAAAATTATTTCAACTGATTTCTATTCTCAACTAGGGAACAGGCAAAGTTGCTATAACACAGGGGCTGCCCTGCCTTCCCCCAATCCTTCCAAACACAGTGGCTCATATAAGACAAAAAGTTTATTCTTTGAGTATTAGCAGGGTAGGTGTAGTTAGGTGATTCAGGAAGAGAGCTCGGCTGCACAAGAACAGCGGGGGCAGTCCCTTTTATTTCATTTTCTCACTCCCTAGGGGCTGACCTAGTCTACACGGTCAAAGCTATCATCACCACCTTGTCTAAGCTCCAGACCATGGGAAGGAGAAAGGGAGCTTCCATTCAAATGGGATGTGGAAGTTGCACACATGAATTCTGAACCTAGTCTATAGTCACACCAAGCTGCAAGGCAGGCTGGGAAATACAGACTCTCACTGGGCAGACGGGTACCTAGCTTAGACTGGGGAGGAGAGCGTTATCTTATCTAATAAAAGAGAAACATTCAAATTGACCCTACCTCTGCTACACTCACAAGCCACGCCCACAAGCCATGCCTGCCAGCAATCAGAGTGACTATATGCAAATTAACCCAACCAAGATGGCAGCCGGCAGCCACAGAGCTGGAGCAAGCAGGAGGCTTGGTTGCCCCGGCGATGCAGGAAGCCAAGCTTCCCGCCTGCCCTGGCAAGCTGTAGCCTCTGCTCAAGGCAACAAAGTTTCAATTATAGAAGATAAATTAATCCAAGATACCTGTTTCCAGCCAACCTCCACTGGGAGCTTGGGTGGCTGGGGGCTGTGGCCAGCCTGCAAACAGCCATCAGCCCCTCACCCAGGCTGGCCAGGCACCCCAGTGGGACCCCCACCCTGATCCGGGACACCCTTCAGGGAAAACCAGCTGGCCCCCACCCATGCACCAGGCCTCTATCCTATATAATAAAAGGGTAATATGCAAATTGACCCTAACAGCAGAATAACTGGGAATAACTGGTCACTATGATACACACTGACCACCAGGGGGCAGACGCTTAATGCAGGAGCTGCCTCCTGGTGGTCAGTGCACTCCCACACGGGGAGCTCTGCTCAGCCACAAGCCAGGCTGATGGCTGCCAGTACAGTGGTGGTGGTGGGAGCCTCTCCCGCCTCCTCAGCAGCACTAAGGATGTCCGACTGCAGCTTAGGTCTGCTCCCTGCTGGCAAGTGGACATCCCCTGAGGGCTCCCGGGCTGCCAGAGGGATGTCTGACTGCCAGCTTAGGCCCAATCCCCCAGGAGCGGGCCTAAGCCAGCAGGTGTACATCCCCCGAGGGGTCCCAGACTGCAAGAGGGCACAGGCCGGGCTGAGGGATGCCCCCCCCCACCAAGAGCACAGATTTTTGTGCACTGGGCCTCTTGTCTCTTATAAAGGGGGGATGGATAAAGGAAAGACTTAGTCTCTGTCACATCACCAGTCAAATGTGAGGGTAGGTAAAAATACTCTCAGACATGTGAGGATTCAGAAAAGTTATTCCCCAGGGACCTCTCTTTAAAGGGCTTTTAGATGACATGCTCAACCAAAATGAGGGGGAAAAAAGACATAAAATAGAGGACCTAACACAGGAAAATGGTTAAAAGAAGTCGCAGAATAAAGCTGCACAGGAGGGATAGAGGAAGTCAATACACATTAGAACTGGAAGAGAGGAGGGCGATTTTTAAGGAGAATGGCTCTGACATATGCAAGATTTTGAAAAACAATATAGATAGATGTGTAGAGATTGTTGGAACATTTTGAAAATTAATGGGAGAAACATAAAAATGGGCAAAAGGAAAATAGCTATTAACTTTGGAAAAACTGAAGTGTTGTATAAGAAAGATGCATGTTTGTAAAATCTCAGTATCAAACAATATTTGCATTGTCATAATAATGTAAACATGACTATTAATTTAACTGAAATTTTCCCATGACTCTTTTGGGGGATTGGAAAAAGAGAAAATAGGTCTTGTACAAAAAAGATAAAGCCTCATCTTTTGTAGTGAAAAGTCTACAGAAAATATATAGAATTGATAAATCAAGAAATATAATAAATGCATATTATTTAGAAATAATGTTGTAAATGGTAAGTAACCAGTTATAAGCATGAGTGTGAGACCGGCAGATAGAAAGAGACTGAGCAAGAAATTTTTATTTTCATGGCTTTTTAGTAATATTTGGCTTCAATTAGATGCATGTATGTGCATGAATTAATTTTACAAACTAAACCATAATTGTAAAAGTAATCCTACTTAAAACATTTAAAGACTCATTTAGTACAATGAAACTTAGAAGCAATATAGTCTAATACTTGACCAAATTGAGGAATTCTTTTTAATATCTCTCTGTCACCTAATATCTCTTTGAATACATCCAGTAATAGGAAACTCATTACTTCTCCAGGTAGCCCAGTCTAATTTTCAGAGTTGTTTCTGATATTTAGCCAAAATTTCCTCTCTGCAAACATCCACCTTGGTTTTTCTGTTTCATGTCCTCTGAGAGATCCTTTAGGTCTGCATAGGCAACCCCAGGGACAGGGAGCTCATTTCCTCCCAAGGTCAGCCCATTCTTCTTGTGGAGTGAAATCTGTCTCCCTGTGGCTTCCTTCTACCCATCCTCGACCTATCTATCCACTGTGGCCACTTGGACCAAGCTCAGTCCCTCTTCCCCAAAGCATCCCAAAGTTACTGATGATAGGCATGAGTCATGCTGGTTGAATCACCTTACCGATTCTGTGCATCAGATCATGATGTCTCCTAAAGTATTGTGCCACAACTTTATAATATATATGACCCTCATTGGAGAAAGACATAAGGCTGTACCTCAAGTGTTCTTGAAGGTCCATGCAGTCTATGGGGCCACATTAGCCTTAGTGAGGGCCACCTCATGCCGCTGTCATGGGAGATAGAAGAGATTAGCTTGTTGGAACATTTGGAAAATTTAATGGAGAGATACATAAAAAGGGGCAAAAGGTGCCTGCTGCTGCACAGAATTTGCACATTATGATAGTCATGCTGCTCTACCACCCACAAAGAGAGGTCACTCAAATGGAAATTGTAGATGAGCTTTGACTAGCTGGGGGTAGCAGAAAAGCAGATCTGATGGACTGGCAAGAGGGCCTCAATCTCCTGGCTGTGACTCTCCTGACTTCAGGCAGAATTAATGTTACTCAGATAGCCAACGGTCTACTTTTTTTTTCTTTTTTGCAGACAAGGGATAGACTTTTCTCATGCTCAATAGTAGCCTGAAACATCAGCCCAAAGACCTCTTAGTATGGTCTTAGAGATTTGTTCTCTAGAACAGATAAGGCCCAAGGCACTGAATCACTTTAATGATGACTAATCCATTCTGCTCAGTGTTGTATCAGAACAGAATACAATGTTCAGCCTAACCGCCAGCCATCATGACCCCACTTCCATCTAGTAAAAAGGTGTTTAGATCTAGCCAGGTGAAGTAACTAGCTCAAGGGAAGTGATGGATGAACCAAGCTGGAAGCTAGACTTCCTGATAGCTAGGACAGCATCTTTTGAGAGAACACCTAAGGGAAGGAGGCTATGCATTAGCCAGAGAGTGTGGTTTCTAAGAAGGAAACCACAGATACAATTTTCCTTCTTTATAACTTAACTATGAGCTCACCCTGCTAATGGAAATATTGCCATCTCCATGGTAGAACTTCTTAGCGCACTCATTTTTTTCTTCTGGGAATGGAAGCCCCTTTATCGTCTTTGTGCAGGAATACAGCCAATCAGAAACCATTTGTCATTATGTGACTCTGAGTCCTTTACCTTCTTGTCCCCAGCAGGCATCCCATGCTTTACTATGTTTGTTCTTTTCTAACCTCCTAAATTTAGTGTAAAAGTGTTTATTTGAAGTCTCCCAAGAGCCAAACAGAAGAACTGTAACAGGCCAAACCTGCTCTTGTGATATTTTTAAATTACCTGAAACCTAGATAATATTTACTAGAATAACTGCTAACAGGTAACCCTAATATGCACAATAATTCAAACACAATAGAAGATTCTTTCTTACTCAGGAAGCAGTATGCATGGGTAAAAAAAATCAGCATGGTGATTTCTTCTATTCAGTCATTCTCAGACTTAGATGGAAGATCTGCCATCTATAGTACAGGGCTGGCAAAGCTGTCCTAAGCATCATCTCCATTCTTACCAGTCAGAAGTGGAAATGAGCTGGGGGAGTACTGGATGGAGAGGTTCTATGGGCCAGGCCTGGGATGGGCAAACATCATGGCCCTTAACATTTCACTGGCTAGAACTTATCAAAATAACTATACTGAATGCAAGCTTGAGGAGGGGTGGGTAGGAGGGGAATAGTAAACATCATTCCTGGTTAGGCAGTCAGTTTCCAATATTAATCCAATAGTCAGTGTGTTTGTGTGTGTGGGGGGGGAGAGGGTGGGGGGGTCATGAATTTGGATAAACAGCCAGCCATCTTTGTCAAATGAATAGTTTGTCAATATCTTTGGACATGACTCAAAGTAAGATGGGATGTTCCAACTGATGTGTCCTTTTCCTCGAACAGGAAGAATTTCCGTAAGCAATTCTAATTTATTCTATTCCTATAAGCAAATAGTTCCCATTCTGCATACTTTATTTGGCCTCTGTCTCTAGAACAACTGCATCCATCATATTTTCAGTCATTAACTTATTTGAAAACCATTTGTTACCCACTTATGTGTTAAACATTAAAGCGGATGTTGGAGATATATCAATGAGCAAGACAGATACAATTACTGCTTGCATGAACCTAAGATTCTAATGGAGAACAGGTGGGAATAGATAATAAGTAGACTGAAAAATACATCAAGTAATCACAAGTACTAAAAGTAAAGTAAAACAAAGCAATGAGAAAAAGAATGCCTGGCAGCACTTTAGATAGAGAGGTTAGGCATGTCCTCTCTGAGGAAGTGGCCTTTAAACTGAGACCTGAATGACAAGGAGACAGGCATTTTGAGATCTTAGGTAAGAACTTCTCAGGCTCAGAGAATGGCCAGTGCAGATGCCTTGAGATGCCAGTGGGTTTGAGTATGAGACAGAGATGGGGCTAGTGTGGTTGACAAGTTGTGAATGGGAGGGGGTGTGATGAGTTGAGATCAGACTTGCTGGCACAGAACCAGATCATACAGCATCTTGGAGGCTCTGCTAAGGAGTTTTAATTTTATGCCGGATTTTGAAGCAGGACAATGACTGTTGCTTCCTTTTTTGTTTTGTTTTGTTTTTAAGTACCCTCTGATTGTTATGACCAGAATGCATGTAAGCAGGGCATGAAAGTCAAAGGTGGTGCTTAGGAAATCTTTGTCATGGTCCAAGATAGGATGATAAAATATGGAGGAAGTAGTAGAGATGAATGAAGGCTGAAGATGGTCAATATTTTGGGACTTGTGGCCTAGACTTGCTGAAGGGTTTGTTCTGGAGGGAATGAGAAATTAGAACTGCCTCTTATATTTGATGCATTTATGTACTTTGTTTCTCTTATTCAATCCTAGATATCCCCAGAATAAAGCTTCTTGGGGTCTAGGCAGGGAGTTGGAGGAACTGGTTCCTGTTTTTTTTTATTTTTTTATTTTTTACTTGCTGTTGTATTTGCCTGGACAAACTCCTCTTGCTCCTTCGTTTTTGTAAGAAAATGAAAATAGCTTCCACCTCTTACCTAAGAAAACTGGTGAAGGGTGATAAATTGATAATATTCTCTGTAACAAAATTCTAATGGGAACACAAGATGCTCTTCTGGCTGAGTGATATGTCCTGAGCATTTGAATTTAATCAGACTGTAGCATATTTCTTTGCCCTTTACAATGATGATGACTAACTGGCTCCCATGTGAGCGAGTTATATTTTAGACAAAGGAGGGAACATAAAATAATTCTTTGCGTGGGGCAGTTAATATAATTTAATTGAGTCATAACTACATAAACCACAAGTGAATGCACAGAGGACTGATTCTGAGGAGAATTTTTTACATCCAAAGAATAATTCTGTCCCTTTGCTTTTTTGGTTGCTTTGTTAAGAAAGTTTCTCCTATAGTCTTCTGATTTGACTCATGCTGCAGACAAAAAGCTCAAGGGTGCATATGAGGATATCAGTTGTCGTTTTCTAGTAATGGGCAGATACTTTTAGGCCCCAGAGATCATGGAATTAAAGCTTTAGGTAAACTAGAAAGCAACGTAGAATTATAATTCATTCTTTGTTACTTAAGAGTGGTGGGATATAAAAACATTTACTCAAAATTGCAAACAAACTTTAGTAATTTTGTAAAAACTCTTTATTAAATAACTTGGAGCTGCAATTTAATTCTTAGTAAGTAAATCCCTTCTTTGGAACCAAACAAACAAATGAAGAAAAACATTCTGTATGTGGTTGGAAACCCTTATCTTCTATGATTTCTATCCCCAAATTTATATATGACCATTCAGTAGTGGTGCTCTTATACTTCTCCTTAAGGCTACTCTGAATTTTACTACATGGTAAGTCTTATGACATCTATTTCTAAAGCTGGTATTTAAGACCTTATGTCTCTAATAATGACCATTCAATATTAGAGTAAGATGCATGGCTGTTTATACCAATGAGAGAGAAAATTCTTCTGAGTATTTGTTAAAATACTCATTTCTATGTCTTTTTGGTCCCATAACTGTTTCTACAAATGAACAAAATGTACAGTACAACTACTATTTCTAATTGTCTTCCCATAACTTCTTTTACACTTTTAATTATTTAAAATAATTTTTGACGAATCTCCAGAGGGAAGGGGGGTGGGTGGAAAGAGATTAACCAAAGAACTTATTTGCATGTATGCATACCCATAGACACAGTGCAGTGAAGGCCTGAGGCAGGACAAGAGTAGGGTGGAGGGGGTCAATGAGGGGAAAAGGGGACATCTGGAATACTTTCAACAATAAAGATACTTTTTTAAATAATAATTTTTGTACTGTATAAGAGCTATTCTATTATCTCAAGTCTTGGAAACCCTTAATCTTCTGTTTCTTATGTATTCCTTCTCTCTCCACCCACGGTTAATTTTCCTTGTTTTTATAATTTTAGGTTTTGAGATCAAAGTCTGCAGGGCCTTATCTCTAGAAATATTGTGACTCTTAGGTTTTACATTTTTTCTGTAGGTATCACTAACCTTGTAACACTTTTGTTTTTAAATAAACTTTCCACTTTTGAATAGTTTTAGATTTACAGAGAAGTTGCCATGTGAGTACAGAGGGCCCCCATGTATACCACACCCACCTTCCTCCATTAATAACATTTTGTATTTGAATGATGCATTTGTTATAACTAACTGAGCAATACTGATACATTATCATTAACTAACATCTGTACTTTATTCAAATGTCCTTAGCTTTCTTGCCTCATGCCCCTTTCTGTCCCAGGATCCCATATAGGAGACCACATTAGATTTTACCCATCATGTCTCTATAGGCCCCTCTAGTCTGTGACAGTTTCTCAGACTTTCCTTAATTTTGATGAACTTGACCTTGTACCTCTCATGCATCAAAAATATGTCCTCAACATCTAGATATAGATATAGATATATAGAGATAGAGATATATAGACATATATATCCTATATAATAAAAGCCTAATATGCAAATTTCCCCTTAAGGCAGTCATTTGACCACTTGCTATGACGTGCACTGACCACCAGGGGGCAGCGCGGAACATGGAGGGCGTCAGTGATGCGCTATGACCTCTTGCCGGCTATCTGGGGGCGGGGGTGATGAGGAGGTACGGTGAGAATGTGGGGTGTCCACCAAGCTTGCTCTCATTCCCCCTGCTACCCTCCCCTGGGACACCAGGGCTTGTGTCCTGGGGAAGCCCCCACACTCAGGTGCCAGGTGCCCCATGAGGAGCCTGCCCCACACCCTCACAGTGCCTTCAGGGTGAGCTGGGCCACAGCTGCTGGGACTGCAGGGGCCTGTCAGGCTCCCATGG
The DNA here is from genome assembly GCF_000147115.1 of Myotis lucifugus. Lineage (NCBI taxonomy): Eukaryota > Metazoa > Chordata > Mammalia > Chiroptera > Vespertilionidae > Myotis > Myotis lucifugus. The sequence goes on from NW_005871062.1 coordinate 7,394,887, forward strand.
GTTTGCTAGGAGCCGGTCTGCGAGGTTGGCTCTGAGAGAGCACGCTGCACACTGAACGCCCGGCTTCCATGTGGCACTGCTAGGCGGCCCAGAGGCCCATACTGCACCTCGGCCCGAGACGTCTGCCCACATTCACCACATCTCCACGTAGGGACTTGGGTGCCGTGACTCAGGCGGAGGGGGGAATGTGGGGTGCTGGGGCCCAGGTGCTGCCCAGGGCCCAGAGATTAGCTGGGACCTGCCCTTCCATGCTAGATGCTTGCACTTTGGTTGCCAGCCAGGCCTAGGGACCACAACTGTGCATGAATTTTGTGCACCAGGCCTCTAGTATCTCTCTCTCTCTCTCTCTCTCTCTCTCTCTCTCTCTCTTTCTCTCTCTCTATATATATAGAGAGAGAGAGAAAGAGAGAGAGAAATAGTGCAATTTATAAGCATAATTATAAATTATAAAAGGAAAATCATAATTATAACATGAGATGTTAAGATACCTCCCTTGATTGAGAGATCAATTATAGACAAAAAGTTAGAAAGGATATAGAACATTTAAATAATTCAATTATTAACTTTAATTTAAGGCAGAAACATAAAGTCCTGCATCTCCAAATTAGAAAAAAAAAACACACACCACTTTTCAACAGACATAAAATATTTACAAAGATTGACCACATTAAGAACTGGGTTTCAATAAAAATAAAAGTCACACCACAGTGCATAATTTAGAGATTAATTACCAAAGATAACTAAAAACACACATACATTTAAAATAAAAGAACACAGATAAATAATTCATGGATCAAATAAAATAGTAAAATCAAACAGAAAATATTTAGAATTGATGGAACAAAACTGTGTCAAGACTTTTGAGATGCAGCTAAAAAGAATTTAGAAGAAAAATTTTTGCCTTAAAATGTATATCACAAAAGAGGAAAATCTAAAATTCAATGCACCAAGTCTATTTCTTAAGAAGCTAGAACATTTTGTTCAGCCTTGGCTCTCTGTAATCCAGATACACACACACACACACACACACACACACAGTCATGCAGAAATTAGATATAAAGCAGAAAGGTAAGTTCAGGACATTTCTCCTATACAGAAAAGGTTAAAAGGATAGTATAATGTCACCTATATACCCTTCAATGAGATTCAATAATTTTAACATTTTGTCATATATTCTTTTTCTTTTTCTATATGCATATTTTTTCTATACCATTTCAGGCTAAGTTTTAATAGCAAGCCATTTTGCCTATAAGTACATCAGCATTTACTTCCTAAGAGTAAAAACAATCTTCCACTTAACTATATTACCATTATCACTTCTAAAAAATTAATAATAATTCCATAATATCATTTAATATAGAGTCCATATTTGAATGTTCCTAAATGCATCAAAAATGTTTTTTAGCTTTTTAGCTAGTTTTCTTTCTTTTTTTTCCAACCAGATTTGAAGTTAGGTTCATGCATTGGATTTAGTTGTAATAGTCAGGGTTCTCCAGAAAAACGAAACAAATAGGACATATATTCCTATTCCATATATATATATATATATATATATATATATATATATTCATATATATATGAATGATTTATTATAAGGAATAGGCTCATGTGAGTATGAAGACTGACAATTCCAAGAATGCAGTTGGCAGGTTAGAGACCCAGGAGAGCTGATGGTGTAGGAGAGCCAAGGACAGCAGGCTCAAGACTCAAGAAGAGCTGATATTTTAGTTCAAGTCTGAAGGCAAGAAAAAGAAATGATGTCTCAACTTGAGGCAGTCTAACGAAAGAGGTTTCTTTTTACTCAGCCTTTTTGTTCTATTGAGACCTTCGACTGATAAGGCCCACCAACATGAGGAAAAGCAATCTGCTCTACGCAGTCTACAAATTAAAATATTAATATTTCCCATAAACACCCAGAGTCATGATTCACCAAATATCTGGACAACCTGTGCCCCAAGTAATACATAAAATTCACCATCACAATTTTTATGTCTCTTCAATTTCTTTTAGTTTAGACTCTAAAGCAACTCACCCACTTCTTCTTTTTTTTAAATGATTTTGACTTTTTGAGATGGTTGTCTTATGGAACATTCTACATTCAAATTTTTCTGATTATTTCTTCATGGTATTGTTTAATTTGTTCTTCTGTTTCTCATATTTTCTGTCAACTGAAAGATGGGTTTAAAGGGGCTTAATTATATTTAAATTAAATCTTTAGGGCAAAATACATTATAGATGCTTTTTGAATTCTATACTATAATACGTAGAGAGGCACCTAATGCTAGGCTATTCCACTGTCAGTGAATCTAACTTTGACCTGTTGGCAATTGTGTTGACCATCAGATGTTTTTGTTGCAATGATATTTTTCCATTTTAACTAGTAATGTGTGTAGTAATATTTTGGCACTGTGTGAATGTGTATCTTGTTCCTTATAACTTTTCACCTAATTGTTTTCATTTTTATGATGATACTTGCCAGAACCAATTACTATCTTGAAGCTTACAAAAGGATAATTTTCTATTTCTATTTTCTATTCACATTTATTAGCTTTGGGACTTTGGATGCAATTCAAGGAGTTTGAGTTCTTTTTCTGTATGCAAAGTGAAGTCAATGGAGATTTTATGCAGGGAAATTTGGAGAACAGGGAGAGGTCACAGGCCTTTTTATGAGATTTGTACCAAGATTTTAGCTCCAATATTATTTGCTTAGGCTCCCTATAGAGACAGCTATTTTAGTTAGACAACTTGTCCTCATTAGGTGAGACCTTCTGTGGAGAAAATGAGGGTCCTTGCATTTTGATTGTAAGGCTTTCCCAAGAGTAAATGTATGGCCCAAATCAACTTTTCATTCAATTTTGGCCCTTACCTTTACAAGGAACTATCAAGTCCTTGCGTGTATGGAAATATGTACATGAAAATTTATAAAAATAGAGAAATTTATCTATGTATATCTATAGAGAGAGAGGTATAGATATAGATGATATATCCCATTGACTTAACATGTCATAAACATCCCTAAAAATACTTTTTTTTTTTACTGACATAGATTCTACTTCTAGGAATTTATCTTAAGGAACATATGAGGAAAATTTACAAGAAAATATCTACAACATCTCAGTGAGTTTATGTAAATAAATTGTATATACGATCTTAATGCCAAGCAACAAATATTGGATAAATAAATTTTTGTGCAGGTATATAATGAATATTATAAAGCTATGGAAAATAATATGAAGTATATTTAATGACAATAAAAAAGCTGAGTAGATGCAAATTGGTGCAGGGACACAGACTAATTCCCTTCTAGAAACCTCCAGGCTCCAATGCCGATGTCCTCTTCCTGACAACTTGGGGTTGTCAAGTTCCACTTCCTATCAAGATTGGAGCTTCAGTTCAGCTGGGATATAAATGGAATTATTGTAAAGGGATTATCTATTCCTCTACCCAACAGCATCTGCATCTCAAATTTTTCCTCAAAATGTTTGATATGTGTAAACCTATGCTTGCTATTCACTCCTGTCCCTCTGTCCTCTTTTTCATGTTCCCTCTAAATTGACTTCACTCATAGAAAATAATAAGTAATGTAGAATACTGTTGAATTCACAGGGGGGAGCAAAGGAGAAGACTGAGATTCCACAGTGCACAGAATTTCTCTTCTAACCTCCCCAGGATACCAGCTTCTTCTTCCATACCTGTTTCCATACATACCTAGTCTTTGCACCTGCCTCCATGCAGCCTATGAGTATTCTGCTTACATGGAACAATTATTCTCTGGGGACTCTTAATCTCTCCTCTTCTTAGGCAGAGCAATTTGCTGTTTACATATCCTTTCCCACTCTTTAATGTCATTATTAAATATGTCTAAGGCCAGTATGCTGGAAATGAAGGTTTTATTCTACTCTAACAAACAAAATATCCTCTAGTTACCTAGATTCACACTTCTTATATAAAGAGATTATAAATAACACATATTTTTCCCCAGTCAGCCTTGCATTAAACCAAGATTCTATTATTAATGTGTTTTCTATGTAGTAAATGTAAAACAAAAAGAGAACAAACATGTACTGTTTAGTCTGGAGCAGAAAACTGGGGCGTGTCCAATCTCAAGGGTAGGTGTGGAGTGAAACTGGCCAGAACAAGGTAGGTCCTGGCAGCAGAAGGAACAGGACACTGAATAGTCATGAAGCCAGGGGCATGGACCTGGAACATGGGAAAGAGATCAAGCAGGGACCTGTTGCTAAGACTGGATTAGAAGGTGGGGGATTAAAGTTTCAGCTAAGATTATCCTCAAGCAATAGAGAAACAAATTCATATTTAAGCAAAAAAATAGAAGTTATTGGCTTATTGTAGCAATGCAACTTGATCTCAGGCTCACCTATGTCATGAACATTGGTTTCTTCTCCATTTCCCTGTTCTCCTTCCTTGTTTTAACTCCTTTCTCAGGCAGACTTTCTCCATGGCCTTCAGGTAATAACCAAGTGGACAATCCTATATAATACAACCCTAATATGCAAATCGACTAAACGGCGGAACAACCGATCACTATGACATGTACTGACCACCAGGGGGCAGACGCAGGAGCTGTCCCCTGGTGGTCAGTGTGCTCCCACAGGGGGAGCGCTGCTCAGCCACAAGCTGGGCTCACAGCTGGCGAGCGCAGCAGCGGTGGCGGGAGCATCTCCCACCTCCGAGAGGGCACAGGCCAGGCTGAGGGACCCCCCCACCCCAGTGTATGAATGTCGTGCACCAGGCCTCTAGTAAGTACATATGTCCCCACAGCATTAGCAGCAACATTTCCAAGATTCACTCTGAATGGGGTGGCTGAGAGCATGTGCCCACCCACACATAGGGGATAGACACAATTGGCTGATTTGGGGTCATTTGCTTTACCCCCCAAATGCAGGAACTGGAGGTGAGGAAGGGCTGGATCCCTGAAGAGTAGCACTGTTGCCAGAAGACTTGGAAATGGGGCCTGGAAGGTACAGAACATGCTCCCCCATGGATCTGAGGAGACAAAAGCCTGAGAAACAGCAGGATTGCTGACTAGACAGTCAGTCTAGACAAGAGCTCCTGTCTGGGGCAGGGCTGGCACTATTTAGGGATTTATTGCTCTTCCTTGAGTTTTCTAGATGTGTCAAGTGGCCCTTTTTCTGGGAAAGGAACAGATGCAGGCTGACAATTATGAATCAGAAACTGACCTCAAAGCCAGAAACAATATTACCTGCCCACTCCTTGCATAGGAAGTACAAGGAAATAACACTGCAATGAACATAGGAGTGCATATATTCTTTTGAATTAATGTTTTGGGTTTCTTCAGATATAACCAGAAGTGGAATTGCTTGGTCGTAAAGCAGGTTCCATTTTTAATTTTTTGAGGAACCTCCTGAAGCTAATACAAAATAATATTGAATGTAAATAGTAATAAAAAATAAAAGATAAATATCACATGATCTCACTTTTAAGTGGAATCTAAAGAACAAAATAAACTGAAGAACAAAATAGAGCCAGAGGTATGGAAGCAGGGAACAGAATAACAGACCTCAGTGAGAGGGAGTGAGTGGGGGAGGAGGGGACAGGAAGAGATTAACCAAAGAACATATATGCATAACCCATGGACACAGACAATAGCATGGGGAAGAGGGCAGAGGTTGGGTGGAGGGGAGCAAAGAGAGACAATGGGAGACATCTGTAATATAGTCAACAATAACATCTGTAATATAGTCAACAATAAAATAAAATAAAATAGAAGTACAAACAAAGTATTAATGAAGTAATAGTGAATTTTATTACTGAAGTAGAATTCTTTTATATAAAGGTTTTGATTCCTAAACTGCTCCAAAAGAATTATCCTCAGAGATATTAATTTTTCATGCTCTAGTAATATTAAGAGGCCTCAGAAAGACTGGCTTTCTAAAAGCTATTGCTCATCTTACCAATCTCTATTTAAAATCTTTTAATTGGGTGAAATTTTGATACAGGCAGGCGAGCAAGTTAGGCTGATAGATGATATTTTCCAGATGCATGTTAATTGAAAGTTAGTTTTTCAAAGTACTTGCTTAGTTCACAATGGATTTTTCTAGAAAAAATTTGTGCTATTTCATTTCTGTTTGCAAACCTCTCTGTTCATGAGATATGATCATTTTATGAGAAAAGGAGACATCATCAGAGAAATTGTGCCTTAAAAATCTAAAGCTTGAGTTCAAACAGCAATTCTGACATGTACCAATTTGTGACTTTCAGAAGGTTCACATCTCTGAGCTTCGGTTTCGTCTTCTGTAGAATAGAGATAATAATAATAACAGGTAGAGTAACTGTGAGGATTAAATGAGAAAACTTAATTAAAATGCTTAAACAGTCTCTGGCACATAGAAGATGCTCAGTAAATGTTATTTCTTATCCTCACCTTGCCTAACAGCAGGGATTAGTTTCCTTATCACAGGAGAACTTCTCAGCTCGATTTTCCAATGCAGAGAGGCATCCAATGAAAGTATCTGAGAAAAATATTACTTTTAAAATCTGACTTTGTTTTTGCCTTTAAAGGTTACCTATTGAATTCAAAACTAGCACTGGAGTCAGTTTATAGGCCATTGGAATCTATGCTCCAATAGGGAAATAACCATTGGCTGAAGGTCAGCCAGGTGAACAGGGGGAAGTTAAAGTCTCACCCCCTCTGATAAGTTTCCCTTATCCCCAAATTTGGTTGACATGGCCATGTCCTCCTACCTGCTTCCCACCACCGTACTTCCATAATAGGGACTGGCAACCACAGGCCTTGGGCCAAATCCAGACCACCATCTGTTTGTGCACAGCCTGTATATAAACTATGAATGAGTTTTGACATTTTTAAATGATTGAAAAAAAAATCAAAGGAATAATAAGATTTTGTGGTACATGAACACCATATGTAATTAAAGTTTATGTGTATGAATCATGTGTTATTTGAACACAGCCATGCTCATTTGCGTGTGGATTGCCTGTGGCTGCTTTTACATTACAATGGCAGAATTGAGCAGTTATGACAAAGACCACATGGCTAGTAAAGCTGAAAATATTTGCAATCTGGCTCTTTACAGAAATAGTTGGCAGACTCCTCATCTAGAACATTCATGACTGAGTCACATTGCACTTATTTCCTCCTACCAGGTTGACCCTCGAGCATTGAGACTGACTCTCTTCCATCTTTGTGTCTTGCCGGGAGCCGGTCCATCCTTGCTGCTTGACACAGTCGCTGCAGGAAAGAAACATCTGCACAGCATATGTTTCAAGGGACCTGGCATATATAGCATATTGTTCTTAATATGTTTGCTCTCTTTAGCGCCATGTGTTTTAACCAAGGTCACCTCTCCGAGAAAGGTTGTTTCCCCAGGTGGGGATCTTTCCCTGAGGTTAGGGAGGGGATACAACCCCTTAATTAAGTACCAGGCGGGTAGTTAAGCTACATAATCTTTACTCCCTGGAATGGAGATAAGAAACGCCCTAACCTTTGTAATAGAAATTGACAGGATTAAAATCGGCTGGTATAAATATGGATGTAACAAGACAATAAACATCAGAGCAGTTATGACAAAGACCACATGGCTAGTAAAGCTGAAAATATTTGCAATCTGGCTCTTTACAGAAATAGTTGGCAGACTCCTCATCTAGAACATTCATGACTGAGTCACATTGCACTTATTTCCTCCTACCAGGTTGACCCTCGAGCATTGAGACTGACTCTCTTCCATCTTTGTGTCTTTGTAAGGCATCCATACATTAGTGTTTTCCTCCTTCTCAGGTACTTCAAGTAAGTGTCCCCCAACTATAAGCCACATAGGTCTATCTCAGGGTCCCTAGCCTCTGGCCACTCCTTTCAGCCATGGACATGTCAACTATAGATATGGTTAGAGCCTGGTAACATTTCAAGTGTCTGAAAATTGAACAGAAGCGACCCTTGGAAAGTCCCTTGCTTCTCTGCATCCTATTGCTTGAAGTCATGTGTAGGGGAAGGAGCACTGTGTTTTGACACTTGACCTAATGGAGTTGAGTCCTGGACGGATGACTTTCAAGTTGTATGACCTTGGGAACAACCCACCTCTCTGAGTTTCACTTTCTTTTTTTTTTAATTTCTTTTTTTTAATTGTTTTATTGCTTAAAGTATTACAAAGAGTATTACATATGTCTCTTTTTTCCCCTGCCCTTGACAATCCCCTGGCCTCCCCTACCCCCCAGTGTCTTATGTCCATTGGTTATGCTTATATGCATGCATACAAGTCCTTCGGTTGATCTCTTACCCGCCCCCCTCCCGCCCCCCCAACCCTCCCCGGCCTTCCCGCTGTAGTTTGACAGTCTGTTCGAGGCTGCTCTGCCTCTGTATCTATTTTTGTTCATAAGTTTATTATGGTCTTTATTATCCATAAATGAGTGAGATCATGTGGTATTTTTCCTTCATTGACTGGCTTATTTCACTTAGCATAATGCTCTCCAGTTCCACCCATGCTGTTGCAAATGGTAAGAATTCCTTCTTTTTTACAGCAGCATAGTATTCCATCGTGTAGATGTACCAAAGTTTTCTAATCCATTCATCTACTGATGGGCACTTAGGCTGTTTCCAGATCTTAGCTATGGTGAATTGTGCTGCTATGAACATAGGGGTGCATATATCCTTTCTGATTGGTGTTTCTGTTTTCTTGGGATATATTCCTAGAAGTGGGATCACAGGGTCAAATGGGAGTTCCATTTTTAGTTTTTTGAGAAAACTTCATACTGTCTTCCATAGTGGCTGCACCAGTCTGCATTCCCACCAGCAGTGCACGAGTGTTCCTTTTTCTCCACATCCTCTCCAGCACTTGTCGTTTGTTGATTTGTTGATGATAGCCATTCTGACAGGTGTGAGATGGTACCTCATTGTTGTTTTGATTTGCATTTCTCGGATGATTAGTGACTTTGAGCATGTTTTCATATGTCTCTTGGCTTTCTGAATGTCCTCTTTTGAAAAGTGTCTATTTAGGTCCTTTGCCCATTTTTTGATTGGATTGTTTATCTTCCTTTTGTTAAGTTGTATGAGTCCCCTATAAATGTTGGAGATTAAACCCTTATCGGTGATAACATTGGCAAATATGTTCTCCCATGCAGTGGGCTTTCTTGTTGAGTTTCACTTTCTTTACCTAAGGTATAAAGATCATTCATGTCCATACACTTCACTGGATCTTGATTGCCTTGGAAAACACCTTCAGTGATGAGGCTAGCGGCCATGTCTGTCTTGTTCCCATTGTAGTTCCTGGTTTAGCACAAAAACTGGCACCCATGAACTAGAGATTCTCAGCTGTGGCCAGAAACTAGAATCACCTGTGAGCTTTCACCATCCACCAGCATAGAAAACCACCCAGGCCCAACAAAGGAGGATCTCTGGGAATGGGCCTGGATGTCAGGTTTTATTTATTATTTTTTAGGTTCTCCAGGTGATTCAGATATTCAACCAAAATTGAGAGCACTATTACAGAATTTGCTGAACACACATTTGCTGAGTGACTGGATGAAGTGAAACTGTTCCCACAGGCCCTTGTCCCTCTGTGCTTCTAGGTACTGACTGAAGAATCAGGACTGTCTGCATCAAGGGCACAGCCTGCGGTTCCTCACCCCTATGGAACCACTCTCTCGAGTCCACAGGGGTCTGATTTGCTGCCTTCTTCACCCCTCACTGACTGGCTCCATGCTAGTTCTCTTGTTATTTATTTGCTCCTTTGTGGCTCTGCTTTCTTTGTTTTCCACTTTCTTTTCTCATGGGTTCCTTGTCAGTTTCCCTCCTCTTCTCTAATCTTCTCAGACTTTTTTCTTCTCACTGTTGCTAAGCTGACTTGTAGCAATTGCTCACCAACAACAACACCTATTCCCATTTTTTTATTTACTGCTAAATTAGTTTTGCCTTGGGCTTCGCATTGGAAAATAAATCCACAGACTCTCATTCGCTATCTAAATTGCTGTCTCTGGGGAGGTATTCTCAGAAGCTTTGAGCTGGGTGACAAATCAGGAGATCCAGCCCCCCAGTTTACAGAAAAGGGAATGCAAGCCCAGTGAGACGGAAGAGCCCACTCAGGGTCACAGAGTGAGCTCACAGCGGGCAGGGGCTGGGTCACAGATTTCCCCATGTCCACTTCACGCGTCCTCCAGGCTGCCACACCACAATGATAGCTGGGCCGGAGGCTTTTTGGACAACTCATTGCTTTTCTTTTACCAAGGGTTAGCACCTTTCCAAAGCTTCACCTTGGCAGATCCTATTAATTTTAACACTCAGAGGAGAAGGGAGCATTGCTGGTGGCAGCCACATGTAGGTGTGGGGAGGGCCTGGATGACCAACTGGCTTAGTGACAGTCCAGAGGACCCATCTCTGTATGTCTCAGCCAGGTAATGACAGATGTCCTGGAGGGCAGTAGGGAGGTGAGAGAGCTCTTCCCCATGACCACCTCCAGCTGCCCCCCAAAACTGACATGGTCATAAAGAGCTGTCTACTGTCAGTGATGTCTAATATATAACTATTAGCTATTATTAAAATGAACTAAAATTAAAATGCTGTGGTCCTTAGTTGCACTAGCCACATTCCAAGCGCTCAGTAGCCACTTGTGGCTAGTAGCTACTGTGTTGGACAGCATGGATAGAGAGAATTGTAACTAGTGGCTGAGAATTCTATTAGAGAGTGCAGCTCCAGACACCTGGGTAGGATACCTGGGTCTAGAAAGGAACACTGCAGCTGAGGAAGATAAAAAAGAAGCCAGCCTATGCCAGTGCCCCTCGGGTTCTGGACTGGGATTCAGAGGCTGGCTGGTGCAGACATTTAGGTTTCTGCCCCCTCCTACCTCCACATGTGTGTCTTTTCTTCCCTGCTAGACTATGAGCTCCTTGGAAGCAGTGTCTATATCTGATTAATGTGTTGTTACCACCGAATCAACCTGACACATGATAGACCTCAGTGAAGGTGTCACTACATAAAATTATGTTCTCTATCCATTCAGTATTGTTAAGAAAAAAAGCTATGTTCAGTAGAGTGGTTTTAAAAAATCTATCTTTTTGGTAAAGAGGAGCAAAAGTAAAAACTGGCTGATAGTTGAGAATCCATGTTAAGTTCCCCTCCTCCTGGGGGTGGAGATACTTTGGGAGAGGGAGGTGATGAGCAGTGGGGTAGAGAGAGTAAAGGCTGGGCCCAGTGCTCAGCACATAGGTTCACAGACATGGGGATTGCCTCGATTTGGGCATTAGCTCTGCCTCCTTGCGCAGAGTTCTGGGATGGAGTTTGGGCTGATAACTCCAGGCCAGAAGGCAATGTGGTGTGGTAAACTAGGAGGCTGGCAGCCCAGATTTAAGTCCTGGCTCTAATACCAATTAGCTGCTTTGTTACTCCATATATTCATGACAGGCTGGTGGTAACAACCCGTGTCTTCTCAATGCACAGAAAGGGCTGAAGCGAGTCTCAAGGAGATAAAGCCCTACTAGAACCTTTGTGGCCTAAACAATTTGTGTCAATGTGGGGATGGTGGTCAGATGATTACTATCAGCATCTTCTGTTGGACTACAGGGACATACCTGCTAGAAACCCTTTGTGGAAATGCCATTATTTTGCACTTGCCAACTGATGTTTGTGCTTGCCACCCAGGTAGGTGCCTGGTTCAACCCCAGATCTATGAAAATAATGCAGCAGTCACAAAAACCTCTGGGAAGTCAACAATAACAACAACAAAAGGTCCAGGAAGAGAGTTTTATGTTTTACTTTTTTAAATAGTCTGCTCTTTTATGATGCCTCCAAGAGATTACTTCCATTTTCCTTAGTCATCATCACAAAAACAAGGGAGGGAGGCATCAGAGAGAGAGAAAAGGAGAGAAAACAAATCAATTCACATCAAGAACTCTTATGTGGCAGGTGTTTAATATGTGCTATCTTGCTAAATTCTTTTTTTTAAAATATATTTTATTGATTTTTTTACAGAGAGGAAGGGAGAGAGATAGATAGTTAGAAACATCAATGGGAGAGAAACATTGATCAGCTGCCTCCTGCACATCTCCCACTGGGGATGTGCCCGCAACCCAGGTACATGCCCTTGACCGGAATCGAACCTGGGACCCTTCAGTCCGCAGGCCGACGCTCTATCCATTGAGCCAAACCGGTTTCGGTGATCTTGCTAAATTCTAACAACTTTTGAGGTAGATGATTTATACCCGTTTCAACAGGTAAAAAACAACAAGGTTCAGAGAGCTTAAATTTCTTCCCAAAGTGACATAGCTAGTGTGTGACACACACAACACAAACCCAGGTCTGTCTAACCTAAAAGACCCAACTGTCTCTGTTGCCTCCCAACTAATCTGAAAGTAATGGAGCAGGGCAGGATAGGGATTCATGTTTTCCACCTGGAGCCCTAGGCTATCTCTGCTGCCCAGGGATGCTTTATACTCTATAAGTCATCTGAGAGGCCTTGCTTTAAGTTATGACTCAAGTCAGTCTCTCCTAGCCATGCCATAATTTGTGTGTTTCTGATGAGGCTGAAGATTCCTTATTTTCCTTAGAAAATTCTTTCTGGTCTGAGATAATCTCATTCAAATATCTTGATCTTATTTTGGATTACAAAATCTTGGCTAATAATTTTATGTAGTTATGGCAACAAAAGAATGTTAATGTTCCTGAAAATTACAGCTAACCTTTTCATTATCTAGTTAACTGCATGTGACCTCTTCGGTATTTGGAGACGGACAACACACAGACCCAACTATATTTTTCTTTCCTTTCAGGTTAAATTTCCTGGTATTTATGCTTCACAGTCTAAGAATTTCATTAAGACAGTCATTTTCTCTCAGCCAGCAGTATCTCACGGAGCACAGGGGCCATTGCTTGATCCTCAGGAGCCTACACCTTGGACATTGGTGGGGTTCCAGGTGACCTATGCAGCCTGAGACCCAGTTGTAAAGCTGAGTTGTGTAAAAGAGTGAGGTCAGGGGAAGATTTATCACTCAGAGGTCCTGGGCAGCTCACCTTACCTTGAAGATTCTAGCCCTCATTAGTTAAGCGGAAATAATCTCAGCTTTGACCACTTTACAGGGTGGTTTAAGGGATACTGATAGTTATGGGTTGAATTGTGTCATGTCCCCTAAAATTCATATGTTGAAATCCTAACCCCCAGTACCTCACAATGTGACCTAATTTGGAAACAGGGTTGTTGCAGATGTAATTAATTAAGATGCAATCATACTGGAGTAGGTGGCCAGGAAGGGGTGGGGGTAGTAATCCAGTACATCTGGTGTCCTTGTGAAAAGGGAAATGTGGACACAGGCATGGGTACAGGGAGAACAACTTGTAAACATGAAGGCAAGATCAGAGTGATGAGCCTACAAGCCAAAGAACACCCAAGACTCTCAGCAAAGCACTTGAAGTTGGAGGAGAGGCCTGGAACAGATTCTTCCCCACAGCTCTCGGGAGTTAACCCTGTCAACACTTGACCTTGGACCTCTGGTCTCCAGAACTGTGAGACAAAAAATGTTTCTAGTTTAAGGCATCTAGTTTGTGGTACTTTGTTACTGCAGCCCTAGAAAATTAACATGTTGATGATATTTGGTTTTGGTAATTGAGCCGTAAGAAGCAGGTGAAATACTCAGAGGTCTAATGCCCTCAATAAATATTAGCCTAAAGACCCTGGTCAAGTCATTTAACTTCTCTGGACCTCAATTTCTTCTGTGAAATGGGAATTTCATAATGTTTATGTCACTTTTTATTTTCAGGGATAAGGTGGGATAATATATTTGACAGTATTTTGCAAACTGTGAAATTCTACACCACTATTATTGTTTGGGGAGGGCCCATTTCTGATTTGGTGATGGTCGGAAGCAAGGGATGTCTACATACAGAATTAAGATACATATTCTACATTTTCAAAAAAACACATAAACTACTTGAGTGATTTTGTAAAGTAAAGAAAATGTTTTCATCAACCAGAGAGGTAACCTTTGATTTATTTCCCCACATGGGATTTAGCACAAGGAGCCCAGGAGTGGACCAGGGAAGGTTTGCTTGATTAGCCTGCCCTGGAACCACTGGTCTGCTTCTGCCTCATTTTGGTGTCTACCTGCCTGCCACCCCATCAGATTCTGTCACACCAACTCAGCCCCACTCAGCACAGACATGGGTGAGACATTTCTAAAGCAAACTGACACTGAGTTTATTTAGCTTGTCTCTGTCTTTGAAAAAAAAAATGCTACATTTTCTGAACTTCCTTCTCAATCTCATGTATCTCTGTTATGGATGACAATTCCTGTTTCTTCCAGAGACATCAATCATTTCAGAAAAGCATTTTAAAGCCAGTGTGCGCACGTGCATGTGTATGTGCATGTGTGTGTATGTATGACTTTAGTGTCAGCATAATCTTCCGAAACAGAGGGTCAGCCCCCCAATGTCTGTCCTGTTGCAGTCAGTGCCTGGCACATGGTGAGGACTAGATGCATAATTATTGAATGAAGGAAGGAAGGAAGAAGGAAGAAAGGAAGGAATAAATGTTGTGTGGGACCGCCATTTAATTTTAACACCCAGCAATAACATTTCCTAGCTGTATGAAAGTAAAAAATACTCGGAGGTTCAAATGAGGTAAGAAGGTATGATAGTTAGTTTTATGGGTGACCTTGGCTAGGCAATAATACTCAGCTATTACTCAAACACTAATCTAGGGGTTTCAGTGAAGGTAATTTATAGGTAGGGTAGGGTTAACATCTATAGTAAGTTGACTTTAAGTAGAGATTACTCTTAATATTGTAGGTGGGGCTGACACACATGTCCTCAAGGGGGCTGACTGTGTAGGAAGCAGATTTTAACAAACAGGGACCCAGGTGGGGAAGGGAAGGCATGGAGAACAGCAAGCACTGGCAGCTTCCTGTACCCTACCTTGGAGCGAAGACCCGGAGCTGTGTATGAGGGTGTTCTCTTCATGGTTACCATCCTAATTAGTACAGGCCCCTCTGGCCTGGGGCTGCTTTTATTAATACCTCATTGAAAGGTCTCCCTAATCGGTCAGCTGTGGAGTGTGCTTAGGGGAAGAAGGTTCTTTGGGCTCAGACAGGCCTTGCCCATGAGGAAGGAGAAAGCCTCCAGCTACCTGTGCAGGGTCAGTTGATCTCCTTGAAACCCTGCAGACACTGCTTTGCCTTTAACCCCTACCCCCTCTCCCTGCACCCCCAACCCTCCACCCTAGAGACATTTCATCTGACAAAGACAAACCAAGCCCTATGGACTCACATTTTATTCTCAAAAATAAATAATTTTTGCAAAAATTTTTCACCAACTCAGTCATAAGTTCATTTGGGACAAGAGCTTTTATATCTGACACTCCTTCACCATAATAATAACAGCTACATTAATTATTCTTTGTGTTTGTACATAAGCTTGTGATTTAAAACCTGCATTTGTATCCATTATTCACACAGTACCTATGATGTGCCAGTCACTGGGCTCTCTGTCAAATTTTGGTAGAAGATGATCCAATTTGAAATTAGGACCATATTTTATTCACTATGAAAAGTGGACTTTTAGAAGATTATACTGGGAAGAGGCACTGTGGGAAGCTCTAGTAGGGGAGAGCTGACTCCTAGGAGATTAGGAAAGTTTCTTGGGAGGACGTGAGAATGAGGTCCTGTGGGAAAAGGAAAACATTTCATTTTGCAATGGGGCCTGAATGGATAGAAAGCCGTAGTAGAGACAGTCCTGGACCAGAGGCAGGAGGCCTGGGTGCTAGATCTTGCTCTACCGAAAACTCAGCATTTGACCTTGCGCAAGTCCTTTCACCTTCTGAACCTCAGGTTTCTCATTTGTAAAGTTAGTTCAGTTTTATTTATTTTCTTTTATATTGAAAGCTTCTTTTCAGGTATAGGCATAAGCCTACCAAATATGTGAAACTGGTAGAAGCAGACTATTCTTATTGAAGCAGGGATGGACTAGGGTCCCAGCAGCTCTGACCCCTTTTTCCCTGAAAGGACCCCAGACGCATCTCTCTCTAACTCTCAGGCTCTGAGGAGCACAATTTGAAAAGCATAAGGCCAAGTAGTCTTGAAAGTTCTCTACTCGAAGAGCCAATGCGTCTATAAAGTTCACTAAGCAATCTGACTTTTAAAACATGATAACAGCGAATTAATATTTATTGAATACTCTTCATCAGGCCTTGTGCCAAGGCTTTGTACATCAACCCCATGGTAGACTCTGCCATCATCACTATCTTAGAGTTGAAGAAAATGAGACATGAAAGGGGGAACTCACCCAGGACCATGTGGTTATTAACTGGCACAGCCAACATTCAAACCCAGACAGCATGACTCCAAAGGCCGCAGTAGCAAACATTCGTCCATATTGCTTTCTAACAGCCTCTCAAATGTGTTCCTTGACATTTGCTTAAACAGTTCAAGCTTCAGCTTAAGCTCATTTAGTCTTAAGCCCCTAACAGAAATGACCAATTGAAGAATTAAACGTCATCCTGTAAACTAATCAATGTTCTATAAACAAAGTTATCACAGGGAAGGAATCTGTTTTCCTAAATCTAGCTGGCAATATATTTATTTTATTTATTCTTTTTGCTATACTGAATTCCATTTTCTCCAGCTCAGCATGTACTAAAGACCTTGTTTTTTGCCTTTAGTGAAAGGGAAAAATAGCTGATCTCCCATCTTTATAATACTCTCCACTTGGCCATCATTAACTGATTTCTCAGCCTTCCCAGGACTAAGCAAAAGCAGAAGTAAAGTTCTAGGTACTCTCATATCCCCCAAGCCAGGGATGGGATGCTGGTTTCTCAACAGTCAGAGGAATTCTTGGAAAGAAACATGAGCAGACTCACTTCAAAGTCCTATTGTCCAACCTCAGTGGAGACCTCACCACTCATCACGAGCCTTTTATTTCCACTTCTTCAGGTCTAATTGCCTCACCAAGCAGTGGTACAAATTCTCCTTCACACATTCAAGTCCCAAAATTGGCCCTGTGTCCCTCAGTCTCCCCAGGACACTGAGGAGGGGGACCCTCTCTGTTCTGAGGTTCCTCACTTCCTGTGCCTCCCCAGAAACATCTCTCAGATCTCTTTCCTATTCTTTTCCCCTTTTCTTTCCATTTTGATGAAGAAGTGCCCTATCTCCCTTTCCATATAGCCCTGGTCCACCCTTTCAGCTCTCCCCAAGCACGTGGCTCCATTTACTCTCTCTTGATCACTTGCTCCCTCAAATGTTAAATTTCCTTTATTCTGTCCCCTCAACCAACATATGCTGCAGGTCTTACTCATTTCAAAAAAGACCTTGTCCTTGACCCAGCCACCCAATCTCCCCATCATTGTACCATTGCTTTTCTCTTCCAAAATTATTTATTCATTCTTTAGCACTTCTATCTCTCCATTCTTCCTTGTAAATCTTCCTTGTAAACAAAGATTCAACTGTCCAATTCCTGGAAAACCACCTCTAAAGCCCCAGGCATCATGCTTAGCCACCAGCATGAAATATAATCTTTTACCTTGCTTTGCCATTAATCTGCTATCTGACCCTGGACAAGTCTTGTCTCTTTCTAGACAATATAAGTTTCAAACTTTTTATTTATTTATTTATTGTTTTTTTAAATATATTTTTTATTAATTTCAGAGAGGAAGGGAGAGGGAGAAAGAGATAGAAACATCAATGATGAGAGGGAATCATTGATTGGCTGCCTCCTGCATGCCCCCTACTGGGGATCGAGCCAGAAACCCAGGCATGTGCCCTTGACAGGACCCTTCAGTCCGCAGGCCTATGCTCTATTCACTGAGCCAAACTGGCTAGGGTTTCAAACTTTTTAAGGCTTCACTCAAACAAAAGTGTTTTCAGAATCCTAATATGTACAACAGATACACAGAAGGGTGGTCAGGTATGTGAATGTATATTTATGTGTGCTTGCCTATGAGCATATGTTCAAGTGTGCTTGCATGATTGTGTGTGTGTGTGTGTGTGTGTGTGTGTGTGAAAGGGTCAATGAGAAACCCTGTCTAGGTAGAATGAGCAGTTCAGCCCCCTTTCTCTGGAAACTTCTCCCTCTGTACACAGGATTGGGTTTTCAGCAGGTATATTTTATAATGTACTCTGACCCCATGGACAAAGTTGATTGATACAGAAATAGGCACGTAGCCTTAGAAGAGCCAATCAGAACCCTCCCCTAGGCCTAGGTTCCCAGTTTCAGTCTCATTTGATCCTTGTGAGACTGAAGGAAGCCTCCAAGATGGACCCTAATGATCCCACCGCCTGGTATTCATGTATTTTGTAATCCTTTAACCTTCAGTATGAGCTGGATTTAGTGACTCACTTCTAGTGTGGCTGAAGTTATAGGATGTAACTTCCTAGGTTAGATTACACAAAGAATGTGGCTTCTGATATTGAAGTTATCACTAGGCCTCATTCATTCTCTCTCTCTCTCTCTCTCTCTCTCTCTCTCTCTCTCATCACTCTTGCTAAAGGAAGCAAGTTGCCATGTTGTGAGCAGCCCTATGAAGAGGCTGTGTGGCTTAGTAGGGGACTGATGTTTTTATTCCAACAGCCCGTGAGGAACTGAAACCTGCCATCAATCACTTAAGTGAGTTTGGAACTGGATCTTCTGGAACCTGCCAACAGCCACGTGAATGAACTTGGAAATGGATTCTGTGCCCACTCCTCAACCAGTTGGACCTTCAGATACGATCACAGTCCCTGGCGACAATTTGGCTGCAATCTCATCAGAGACCTTGAGCCAGAGATGCCCAGCTAGGCCATGCTAGGATCCCTGATACACAAAAACTGAAATAATACCTGTTTATTGTTTTAAGCACTAAGGGTAGAGGTAACTTGTTATGTTACAATAGATAATTAATACACCCTTGACAAGAACAATGTAAGCCTGGGAGCTGTTGGTGACCATGTTTCACTGTGTGGTCAGGAAAGCAGACACAGTCTGCAGTAAGAGAGAAGAAGACATCAGTGTTAAAAGATTTCTATGGTCTTTAATGCCTTGGTTTTGATTTATTCCTGAGACTTAGTTTATCATGCCTTTGAAAATTATGTTTTTCATTATAAAAGTCACCCTT
Source organism: Myotis lucifugus (assembly GCF_000147115.1). NCBI lineage: Eukaryota > Metazoa > Chordata > Mammalia > Chiroptera > Vespertilionidae > Myotis > Myotis lucifugus. The sequence continues at coordinate 7,413,942 of NW_005871062.1, forward strand.
TCTCTGATATTTGTATTTGTAACCAAATATAAGGATTTTAAGAGACACATCCTATTTCCTCTACATCCAACGCCATTGTTTCCCTTTGTCTCCCCACCCTGCAGAGTAAACCCAGGCACTGCCCATTCTGTGGAACCTTCCCTGACCAGACCTTTCTCTCCTATTCATATAGCCATGCATGTTCCTCTGTATGCTTTCTTAGTTGCCTAAGCACATTTGAGACATTTATCAGAGTTCTGAGGCTATGTGTATACCTGTCTGGCTTCTCAATTTTATAATTAGAATGAAACAAATTAAGACTGTTTCATTCATCTTTATGTTCCCCAACACCATGTGATTTTTTTTTAAGCAACAAAGTAGAGAGCAATATTCATGACAAGACAGCTTTACTCTTATCAAGCAGATTTTCTGGAAATGAGTTCTCAGGTTAGCCAGAGGTTACGGGGAATTCAAATAGACAAAGCTAGTACATGTTATAACTTGACATACTTTAAATTAGATACCAAAGAAATGCATATGTACATGTGAATTTCAATAAAGAAAAGGAATACATTTTAGGAAAGTTTCATGAAAATATTGTTTGAGCTAGGCCTTGACTCAAAAAAGATTTTGACAGGTAAAATCTTTATTTAGGGGAGAGGTAAGGTTCTATAGCAGACAGCAGCTGAGGCAGCAGATACTGGAACGTAAAAGTGCCTAGAATATTGGAGGAACAGCAAGTAGTACAGTTGGGCCTTGACTTACGAGTTTAATTCATTCCGTGATGGAGCTCGTAACTCAAATTACTCGTATGTCAAATCAACAGTGAACGAGTGAGACACGTGATGCTGGGCTGATGTTGTGGCATTCACTATGACGTTCACTGTGCCAACTAGTGGTGGGGTATCTGAAGATGGCTCGTAACCCGAATTTTAGCTCGAAACTCAAAGCAAAAAATCGGCCGAGAGACGGCTCGTATCTCAAAAAACTCATTAGTCGGGACACTCGTAAGTCAAGGCCCCACTGTATGTGGACTGATGCGTTTGTGTAACTTATGACAGAAAATAAGGCTAAAAGGTTAGACTGAAACCAGATAGTGGAGGGTTTTGAATGCCTTTCTCTGCATTCACTCTGGGTTCCAGTGTTAAGTGGAGAGCAGGCACTGAGAGGTGTGTAAGGTTTCCCTCCACATCCCGCATGGTTCAGGGTTCAGGATCTGGAAGAGGTCCGCACGCAAATGAAAGAGACAAGACAAGAAATAATAACTTGGAAATATTGGGGGGCCAGGCGGGAAAGTCGAACTCAAGGGGAAGGACTTCCACTGGTGCTCAGGCCTCACCAACCTTTTATTGGTTTGGGATACACCCATAGCCCTTAGGCAGGCAATTTCCAGTAATAGGCAGACTAGCCCATCAGCAAGGATTTACATAATACTAAATGGGGAAGTTGTTTCAGCTACCATTGTCTGGACTAACAGTGGGTGCACAGCCCTGACCTTTGCAAGGGCTTCAAGGATCACCAGCCTTCTGGGTTCCTTGTCCACACCTCTCTGCTAGTGAAGACAATAGGCAGCTTCCCACCGAGAGGCACATCGGGAGAGTTGAGAACTCTGTAGGAAAGATTAGGCCAGATGGCTGAAAGAAGATAGGTCTTGCAATGATAGTAGGAATGGAGGCAAGAGAACTGAAATTATTTGGGAAGCATATGTCATAGATAATTGGAAAGGGATTGGGGGGCTATGACCTAGTTGTCCTATAAATTTGGAGTGCTTAGATTGGTGATTCGACCCAATATGGCTGCCTGTGGGAGAATAACTCATGAGCTGGTATGGGGAACAGGCCAAGAAGGATGTTACCTTTGTTCCCAGAGGTCCATTCATAGGAAATAATCAAATAAATCAGGAAACATCCATACAGTGGAACATTATATGAACACTACCAAGTGTGAAGGGGTAGGTTATGGAAGAATGACGTGGGAGACCCATGAAGTAGAGAGATCAGAATGCAATAATAAATTGAAAGGACTGAGGCAGGCAAGCAGTGGGAGAGATGGGAAGTTGATGAGGGTCAGTGATGGACCTATATAGGCGAACATGTGATGACTCTGCTAAAGGCAGCTATTGCAACTATTGGGCAGTGTGTAAGGGGAGGTGCTCATGTCACCTTATAGCTCATGGCTCATACATTAAAGGCTGAAGAAGGACTCCAATGGGAAATTTTTTCAAGATGTGTGCCTAATTTGATAAAGGAAGAATCATGGAGGTGCAGGATTCATAAATGAGCAGTGCCCATTCAGCCTTGTTTGAGCATCGGCCCACCTTGCCTTTTACACTCCAGACATAAAGAGCTGTGAAGGTTAAGGGGAAGCCCAGGAGTTGATATAAATTTTATGAAACTATGTTTCTCCAGCTTCCCCTGCTACACAATCTCCTGGGAACTTCTCAGCTCTGAGGACCTCCCTTCCTTATTTTCTGGCTGGAAAGCTGAGGCTTTGAGTTAACTACCCTCCTGTGTAATTTTTACTGTGTACTCCCAGGTCAAGTGGTGAGAGGACTGAGAGGAAGAAGAAAATCAGTGAAAATTCCTCCCAGGCTCTTGGCTCAGAGTTTTAGGCATCTGCTCTACTGGCACTGCCATCATTACTGCTATTGGCACAGCTATTATGCCACTGCAGCCACTATGGGTTTGCCTTTGGGCTGGAGAAGCAGAAGATGGAAAAACAAAACAAGCGACAACAACAACACATTTACAAACTCCTTCTGTCCTTTAGGGGCCCAATTTTCTGCTCCTTAGATCAGAAAGAGAGGGATTCACTAAGAGTTCTTTCTGTTTGCATCAGGCCTGCACTTCTGGGTTTGGAGCTATAAAGCCACTCTCAGTTCGGTAGTACTTCCCATTCCCCAACTGCCTGTCAGATTTGCCTTTCAGAGCCCTCAGATAAATGCTGCACACACACTGTCTAGCAGTGCTAGTTATTTTCAGTGGGCGAGACAAGGAGATGTGTGCTTATTTCATTTTATGCAAAACTGGAGCTCATTTCTTTAAGGTTACATTTACCTATATAGTAATTGCTATTTAAATATACTATGCTGCTAAATTCAGAATTTTTGTGGGTGGGTATTTATCTGTTTATTTCTAGCACCCAAGCACCAAGTTAGGCACATAATATGTGCTTTAAAAAGTTCAGATTGAATGTCTTTCCAAATTTCCTACTATTGTCCTTAATGGATATAGGTTTTCAGTTATTCTTGATACTGTCTGTTTAGGAAGTCATTTCATCTATGATATTGTTCTCACTAAAGCAAACTGTGACCCAAATGCCGAAATGCACCTCCTCAGGCACCTCACCTTCTTCCTGGGAATAATTTAAGCAGAGGATACACCGCCTCCACAAAATGTCCTCTAAAAAGGCAAAATTGCTATCAATTTACCAGTATTACTAGTCTTCTCAGAATAGCAGCTTTCTCTTAGGACAATGAAATATGGCCTTCAATGCAATAGTCCAAACACTTATATAAATGGTATTTTTAAACAGCATTTCTGTGTCCCCAAACATCAAAATAAATAACTATAAGTGTGAGTCATGGGCTAACTCATCCATTAGTAGAAGTTAGAAAAGAAGTCAAACTAATAAAATCAAAGTAATACAGTCATTAAAAGAAGCAGTGAAGAGTAGCATCTTATGTGAGAGTTTTGCAAGGTGGGGGCTGCTGTAAAGACGCCTACTCTCAGATATTTTTCTTTTCATTATAGAGAACTTGGTAGAAGAATAATGGTAAAGTTAGTTTCTCTATTTTTCTTTTCTCTAATACCTCCTTCTCTAATCAAAGAAAATAAAGATACCCAGTTATAATACCTCCTTCTCTAATCAAAGAAAATAAAGATACCCAGTTAGTGGCCAACCTATAGGCTATTTGCTGTGAGATTGGGCATATGTTGTAAAATAAATATTAAGAACTTTGTGGCTGTTTACAAGTCTGGTGGCCAATCTTCAGGAAACTAATTACTTAAATGCTTAGGTAGCAATATGTAAAATTTTTTTAGGGGTCCCCCCTTTTTTTGCTTCTGGCTATAATTTGTAATGTAGAAATGAGAAGGCTTTTTATTTTCATTTAAACAAAATATTTTATCACTCTGCCTTCCCAGCAAGATACTAAATGAACCTAATGCAAGGACCTAAGGATGCCTCATTATCAGGAGTAGTAAAGTGCCCTGCAGAATTGTTACGATAACTAATGGAGATCATACTGGAGGGAGGGCAATTATTTTTTCTTGAAAACAAAACATAAAGCCATAGTGTTTTTTCTTGGCATTTTTGAGTGAGAAGGGTTCTTAGAGAAATATCTATTCTTTTACCTATGTTTTAGATGCTTACAAGATCATAAATATAGTAATCAAGTTCTTGGGCTATTGTCCTTTATTATTATTATTTATTAATTCTTTCAATTACACAAAACAATATAAGATAATTATACCAATGAGACTATACAAAATATATGAAGAAAAGGTTTAAATTATGCTTCAACTCATTCTCACTGTAATCTGAAGCTATTTTCTATATTTTAAATAGCTCTAGAGAAGCTGTGCATTTACCTGTAATGAAGAGGCAAAAATCATCTGAAATATAAATTTTCTTGACTTTTGACTGGTACTGCATCAAATTAACACAGTTACACTATTTAGGCAATGCTCTTCCTCAGTTCTGATTGGCAGTTCTGCATACTATTAATGAATTGAAAAATCTAATTATTTACTTAACTAATAGTTTGGTAGCAAAGTATGAACCTATGTGAGGATAATAAAAGGCATCTTTGACTGTAAAAAGATCAAGAATTTACCATTATTTGCTGCCTGGCTCAGTGTCTAATTAGTCTACTTCCAGCTTATTTATTTAGGTTCTGTCTCATACCCAGGAGGTAGCTTATCAGCTTCTCCTTCAGTAGGTGGCCCAGACTGGTGATGCAGCTGATGGAGGTAATGGGTTATTGATTTTCATATTGCCATTGAGTAATGGTCATCTTTGTCTGCAACCTCATTCTTGTAGCAACTATAAAAAAGTAAATTTCTGGATTTAATGGGCTCCACTAGTTATTATCGAGGTGACATTTATGCTGTGGGAGACTGTCAATTCTCAAATAATGAAATTAAGAATCATTGACCATTAAAGCTGGAGAAGTTTTGACAGTCTCTTAGTTAAATTTTTTCATCTTTGGGCTTCCAGCTCAATGCCAGCTGAGTCAAGAAATGGGAAGATCATGGATTTTGGAATATTGCATCACCTTCCTATTTGCTGCATCTGTTTTCTTGTATGTAAAAATAAATAATAATAGCTTTTTTATAGAGTGGAATCATAATCAAATGAAAAAAGGCATATGAGTTTGGTAAATACCTTCCGCCCCATGAGGGCAGGGGTGGCTGGATAGAACCCCTCACTATGCCTACAGTCTTCCTGTATCTCTTATACCAAGAGTGATTTGAAATCAGCAAAGGAGAAAATGCTGTATGTGCCTCTCTCCAGAAGGAGAGAAATATTTACCCCACCTAAAGACAGAATTCTTCCATGAAATAGTCACAGGTAAATTACACAATAAAAAGTTTTTGTGATCAAAACTGGGGAAATGCTGAGATAAGCCAAATGACATGACTTCTTTTATTTCAGGAATTCTCAGAGTCTATTTGCATGTGGCTTTGTATCACCAATAGGGTAATATTGTATGAAGTAGTTCCCAAACTTACTTGACTCCAGAAATATTTTTATATCCAGAATGTCTTGTCAAACTAGGAACATGAAGAAAAGGCTTTGAAAAGAATGATCATATCAAATCACTATAGCTTGACCTTTGTTTGTTCACCTTGTGTGTGCCTGCCCCATACAAGCTGGGCCTTGGCATGATTGCACTGATTAATATGACACACAACACTACCTGTATCCCATAGGCTGCATGAATCTATGTAGCAACTTTACCACAGGTGACCATCTG
>NW_005871062.1:7420698-7499049 GCF_000147115.1 Myotis lucifugus
GTGTTCCCCCCTCCCCAAACGTGTTTCTACAAAAGCTTTTTCTTCAAATCAATATATAAGCCTTTTCGCTTACACGTCTGGTTGAGAGAGACTGGGATAGAAGTTCTCACAAAAAGGGTGTATAAAAAAGAGTGTATTAGTATCTCGACAATTTCTCTTTCTTTGGGGCCAAGAACTGACAGGGGACCCCAAAGTGTCCCCTGAGACTTGTGTGCTGGAAGCACCAACAAGAAAAGGTGATACTTTTAATAGAAAAAGGATAAACCATGAAAGAAAGGCCCAAGTTATGAGGAAGAAGTATCTACACCTAATAAAAGACAAACATGCAAATTGACTGTACCTTCGCTACGGCCTTAAGCCATGCCCACCAGCTAATCAAATGACTATTGCAAATTAACCCAACCCAAGATGGTGACCGGCAGCCACGCAGCTGGAGCAAGTAGAAGGCTTGGTTGCCCCAGTGATGGAGGAAGCCAAGCTTTCCACCCACCCTGGCCGGCTCGAGCTCCACTCAAGGCTACAAACTTTCAATTATAGAAGGTAAATAAATCCCAGAATTAAAAAAAGAAGATAAAAAGGAGAGGCTGTGAGCTTCCATCCCCAGGGGGATTGGCCAGCCTGAAAACGGCCCTCAGCCCCTCACCCAGACTGGCCAGGCACCCCAGTGGGGACCCCCCACCCTAAAAGGGGTGTGGCCAGCCTGAAAACAGCCATCAGCCCCTCACCCAGGCTGGCCAAACCTCCATGGGGTGAGGGTCCCCACTGGGGGGGGGCTGACCAGCCTGCAAACAGCCATCAGCTCCTCACCCACGCTGACCAGGCACCCCAGTGGGGACCCCCACCCTGAAGGGGGTGTGACCAGCTGCAAACAGCCATCAGCCCCTCACCCAGGCTGGCCAGGCACCCCAGCAGGACCCCCCTCCCTGAAGGGGGTGTGGCCAGCCTGAAAACAGCCCTGAGTCCCTCACCCAGGCTGACCAGGCACCCCAGCGGGACCTGCACCCTGATCTGGGACACCTTTCAGGGCAAACCAGCTGGCCCCCACCCATGCACCAGGCCTCTATCCTATATAATAAAAGGGTAATATGCAAACTGACCCTAACAGCAGATTGACTGGGAATGACTGGTCACCATGACGCACACTGACCACCAGGGGGCAGACACTCAATGCAGGAGCTGCCCCCTGGTGGTCAGTGCGCTCCCACAGGGGGAGCTCTGCTCAGCCACAAGCCAGGCTGATGGCTGCCAGCACAGCGGTGGTGGTGGGAGCCTCTCTCGCCTCCTCAGCAGCACTAAGGATGTCCGACTGCAGCTTAGGCCTGCTCCCCGCTGGCAAGTGGACATCCCCCAAGGGCTCCTGGGCTGCCAGAGGGATGTCTGACTGCCAGTTTAGGCCTGATCCCCCGGGGAGCGGGCCTAAGCCAGCAGGTGGATATCCTCCGAGGGTCCTAGACTGCAAGAGGGCATAGGCCGGGCTGAGGGACCCCCCTGAGTGCACAAATTTTTGTGCACTGGGCCTCTAGTTTTATATATTTAAATGCCATTTAACAAAGAAAAATCAACCAAAAATATGAGTTCACGTGTCACCTCTGACATGCGTGTCATAGGTTCGCCATCACTGGTCTAGGGGGTAGACAAGCCTGCAAAAAGATAGTGGTGATGCAATCTATAATAATAAAAGGGTAATTTGCTAATTAGACTGGACGTATTCCGGACATCATTCCGGACATCCTTTTGATGAAGCCGGGGCCGGGGGGAAGCCAGCTGGGAAGCCAGCTGGGTCCCAGGTGCCTGCCGTGGCCGGAGGAGGGAAGCCCGGGTCCCAGGTGCCAGAGGGAAGCCGGTGCCAGCAGCCAGGGGAAGGAAGGCCTACTCTTGCATGAATTTTTGTGCATCGGGCCTCTAGTAAGATACTAGTATAATACAGTGCTACTTGAGGTGCTATAAAAATGCAGAAGAGGAAGCCACTATGTCTGCTTGGTGATATCAGAGAAGACTTCATTAGGGGATAATAGCTGGTCTGCTTCATGAAAGATTAGTAAGAGTTTTCCAAATTGGGAAGGTAATAAATAGGCATTTCAGCAAAAGATAACATTATATAAAAGTCTATGAGTTGTAAGGAGGAATTGAGAATATTGGTATGTTGGCAATGTAGGCTGCTTGAGGCATGATGACCAAAGAGGCACAATAAGAGATAAATAAGACACAGTCTTGGTCTTGACCACATGGCCTTCTGAAAGATGAGAGGAAAAATAATTATTGAAAGAAAGGTTGAAGTACATAGAGGAAGGATTAATTTTGGAAATAGGGGAAAGGCTCTGAGGAGAGTAGAAGTTTGGATAAAAAGCTATGAAGAGTGAAAGAAGCCTATCTGAAGAGGCTACACACTGTATGATTCCAACTATATGATGTTTGGAAAAAATGTCCTTGGGTGAGGATTAACAGCAACAATGACAAAAAGACAAAACAAAACAAAAAAACTTGCCAAGTTGTTGGCTAGTTAAAGATTAACTCTTCTGGTAAGAAAGATTCTAAAGACTGACAATAATAGTGAACCTTCAGGTACCAGGAAAGCTGACAAGCACATTAAATTCTAACATTCTTTTATGTTGCCTTGAATAAGGCCACCTATATGAGCTGTCTCTTTGATTTCTATATAGAGTGCTATCACAAACCAGGTCAACAAATAAACTCAATTAAGCAGATGGGTTTGCTCAGAACAATCAGTTATAATAATTCCCTTTTTTGAACACCATCATTTTTGTGTTGAGCCCTGCCTCATAAGTAGTGATGACTTATTTTATGGACTGCACTATTCTCGGTTATCAATTAAGAACTGTTGGGTTTTTCATGTTTGTTTGTTTGTTTTGTTTGTTTTTTGCATAATGTCAGTTTGGATCACAATGTCATATCCTTCAAGATGAGCAGTTTACATTATCAATAATAAAGATGACAGATTACTGGCAAAAAGGGATCAAATAGCAAGATCAATGAGACCTAACTGAGCCACAATATGGTGCTTTTCATCAGTTGTCAATTAAACTGCCAGACTTAATTGGTGCTGTGTTTAAAGTAATATATTTCTGATAAGTAATGACAATAACACATGTGATCCCAGGAGTTTCCTCTTGTGGCTTCATTTTTTCTTTCCAGTTCTCAGCCCTTTACCCTCTTCTGTCCTCTGCAGACAAATATAGCTATCTATTGTCAAAGCAGCATGTCATTTAGCTTCCAAACAGAACTGCTAGTAAATCTTTTCTGTAGAAAAAGCTTTCAGACTCCCAGATAATAGGTTCAACATTGGCTTGGAGTCCTTGTGTGGGTATCTTGAATTGACTATTACCAAACCGTTTGCTATGCAGCAAATGTCCACAAGGCATTTTCACAGCACTCAAGAACCTTGAGGTTTTCATCTTATTTCTTCTATCTATTGCCCCAGGAGTAGGGAGAAAATCAGGTGTTGCAGAGTCTGCTCAACAAATATTTGTTGAATGTCTGTTATGAACATTCAAGATAAGGTGGGATAGGAAGCAAAGATAAATGGAATGTCATCTCTACACAAGGAGTTTACAGTCCACAAACTCTAGGGAGAGAGACACCCAAACTCCTGACAGAGATTCTAGGGTTGCATAGAAGGATGGTGTAAAGGGGACACAGGAGACATTTGAAAAGATAGGTTCAACTGGGTCATGATTTCCAGCTAAAATGTATTAAACTATTACTGTGGGTAGGCACTGTGCTAAGCCCTTTGAGGCAAAATCTCATCTAATCCTCACAACAATTCTATGATATAGGTATCATCATCCTCACTGACAAATGAGAAAATTGAAGCTCAGAAAAGATAGGCAGCTTTGCCAAGCTAAAAAGAGGACAGAATTGACATTTACACCAGTTATGTCTAACTCCACAGGCTGTTCTCTTAGCCGCAATGCTAAGCTGTTTCCCAGGATATTAAGGTGAGAGAAAGGGGGAATAAAGATGAGGCTAAGGTTTCAAGTGAAAGCAAAAACATTGCTGGTATGTTTCCCAAGATTTAAAGTGCAGGCAGAACAACCCCCATATTCAGGTTTTATTGTGTTAGGTAAATTTGGGGCCAAGTTCGGGTGGTGTAAGCTTAGTGCATGAAAAATGAATCATTTGCACTGAAAAACTAATGATTCCATTAGTTGTCATTCAGTTGATTTGGGTAAATAGGAAGGCCTTATGCAAAGTCTTGTGGTTGAAAATATGAAAATCTGAAGAAAAGTTACCTTCCTCATTCCTTCATTCATAACAAACACTGTATGTCAGACACTATACTAATCATTTTATAAATAAGGATTTGTTTAGTCCTCATAAAAGCCTCATGACATTGATACGTTTGCCTCTACTTTACAGGTGAGAAAACCAAAGCAAAGAGAGATTAAGTTATCTACTCAAGGTCTCTCACCTCCTAAGTGGTGAACTTGGTATTCAAGTCCAGGCTGATGTAGGGTAGTCTACTATCATAACCACAGCTACTGGACCCTTATTTGGAGGATAATTCCTTCTCCAGTTTCTAGAAACAACCTCTTTTTGAATTATTTCAAAGAAGAACTAGGTCAGAAGCCTAGGTTTGTCCTGCTCTGCACATGGGTATCCCGTTTGGGGAATTTGACTCTTCCCTCCCTCCTGTAACAAAGTTCTTTTATTGATTTCCTCTTGAGGAACTTTCTCTTTCCATGTTCTGTTCCCTTAAGTAAGTAAGAGGCTCTATGTGGGTTATTCCCCTATGAAGTAGGCCTGCAAGACTCAAAGCTCTGCTTGCTTTTGTCAATTCCTGCAATGTATGGCAAACCTTAGTCAAATGGCTTAGGTTCTGCTACCTGCCTTACAAATGCCTCCAATATGCTTCCAGATATTCAGTCATTGCCTGCTCCCTGGTTGGTCTTCAGTCATCATGCCCCAGACAACCTTGAAAATTTATGATCTTATGTTAGATATCTATAATGTCCATTTTTGCCTGGCATTAAACCAAATCAATTTGATGCCCTCTTGTCACTTATCACTATGCTTTCTGGGCCACCTTCTGAATTGATTCTATTATCTATAGCTGATTTTCTCCTCACCACTTCTTTGGTGTCTGTTCCAAAGTGGGTAGATATAAGATCAGGTTTCAGACACATGTAGGGACTTCTTTGACTTTAAAATACATTTTAAAATAAATGACATGGTGGGTGGGGTAGAAAGAGGAAGGGAAGAAGGGGATAGATGGAAGGAAGAAATAAAAAGGAAAGGAATGAAAGAGTGGAGAGAAGGAAGAAGAAAGGGAATTAGGGAGAGATAGAATAGAAAGAGAGAGTGTGAGATAAAAGAGGAAAGAAAATTTGGAAAAGAGAGAAAAAGAGAATGCATGCTTTTTTAAAAAGTAAAATTAAAAATATAAAACCACAACCAGTTATTCTCAGTGGATAGTCTCACCAGACACCTAACAAAAGCAAAACCATCATCATGACCTCAAAAGTCCCACAATTAAACTTGAACAGTTATGAAATCATTTTCCTTGCAGTTAGCAAGAATGGCTTCACTTGGAGCATTGTCACCTTATATTAGACGTCCTAGGTTCGCTCCTTCTAAAGGAGCTTTTCAGCTTTTGCTTGGATTTTAGTGACCTACTGGGAATATTTGTCTTATTGCCACTACTCTATAGTAGCAAATATTTTAGAAAATAAAGGAAATAAAAACAGCCCAAAGAATGTCTATGCAATGCTTAAACCAATAGAAAATTTGATGAAAAATTTTAAGTAGTAAAACCTGTTTACGCATTCTTCAATTCATTTATTTGCTGAGCACCTGCGAGGTGCAAGAATGTACAGATGTGATGAGATATTTCACCTGGACTCAGATATGGCCCCTGCCCTCAGAGAGGTTTCAAGCTATTTTAGGATAATTGTCATTTATACAAATAATCATGACATAGGATAAGAAGTGATAAAATGAGAATGTGATTTGGGTTCTTTTTAAAGGAAGATTGTTTTGGGCTAAAGAAATTAAGATGACATTTGAGTGAACTTATAAGTTCCCTGAAATTGGACAGAAAATCATAACCCCACCAGGTGAAGAAGCACACATGAGAATAAAGGTAGAGTTGTGGGGGAGAGAAGAACATGCTTGAGGACTAGTGGACAGATACATTTGGGAAGACTCACTTTATATTCACTTTACTGATAGAAAATGACAGTTTCACTTTTCAGGGAAGTTAGTAGGGAAGAAAATTCAGAGGAGAAAGTCTTATTCTTTTCTAAAAATATATTTTTATTGATTTCAGAGAGGAAAGGAGAGGGAGAGAGAGATAGAAATATCAAGATGAGAGAGAATCATTGATTGGCTGCCTCCTGCATGCCCCACACTGGGGATCGAGCCTGCAACCAGGAATGTGCCCTGACCTGGAATCAAACCGTGTTCTCCTGGTTCATAGGTCGATGTTCAACCACTGAGTCCCACCAGCTGGGCAAAAGTCCTCTTCTTAAAGATTGTTTTCAGCTTAAATTAAAACTCTGTTAGGATTTTTTTTTCTTGTAGTCTGTTGTAGTTCTACATTTTCTACCTGTAGTTTTTTATAGTTATACATTTTCTACCTGTTTATACTCACCACGATCATATTCTAGGATGTCTGAGAAATTTCCTGGACTCCACTACTCTGATATGAGACAAAATGATCATTTTGTTTACCTATACAGGAGGTTGGTAAACAAGATGGGTACTTGTTCCTTTAGTGAGAGCCAAGGTAATCCTGAAGTGAGAGACTTTTAGGGGCCTGAAAGGATAAAACACATTTTTGATCTTCAGAAATCTTACTCATTCACAGTAATGAGGAAGAAACTCAGAGAAAGAGACTCATCCCACAAATATTAATGAAGCAACAATAAGGGTTCTGTCCTAGGGAGACAGAGATATGAGGGGCTTATATTGGGTGGAGAAGTCAGGTATCTTTATAAACCCACCCATGCAGGCCAGGCAAACATGTGCTCATCCAGGCACATTGGGAGAAAGAGTCAGCTGGCGGCAGCCAGGAAGGCTCCGCAGAGGAAGTGACTCTGGGCTCTTGAAGAAGATTCTGCGCCCAGAGTGATTCCCAGGCAGTCCAGGAAGGGTGCTGTGCTCTGCCTGACGTTGCCCCGGGGTCCTTCTTGGAAAGGCCCACAACAGAGATGTCGCCAAGCAGTGACATCTCTGAATGAGCTTGCTTTTGGTGTGGTAAACACTGATTACTTTAGCAACACTCTATTTGGTTGGCTTACCTTTTAAAACCTTTGATTATGGAGAGATTACAACATATACAAGGAAAGACAAAAGAGAATAAAGAACCTTTATGTATCTGTCATCCAGCTTCAACACCTATCAACCTATGGCCAATTTGAACTTGAAAGAAATTCACTGCTCTACTCATTCTGGGCTTATTTATTTGGAAAAAACCTGTTTATTCATAATATAGATAGTTATTTCTATTATTTTTTATTCTTACCACTTCACAAAATTACTTCTTAGTATTTAAGTGAACTAGTTTATAATGGCATATTTTACTTTTTTCAAAATTCCTATTAATCAATTAAATGATCTTTAGATACAGAAAAAATTGCAAAAGACACTCTTCAGAAATTAAATTTGTGATGCACTGACCACAATAATATATAAAGGAGGGATTGATTTTTTAGCATGTCAATGCACTTTTAAATCTAATTATTGAAATATAATTTTTAAAATGGAAATTATAGAAATTAATATGGAGTCAATAAAATTTCCCCCTCATAATTATGTTCAGAAAAACATTTTCACAACACAATGTATGTGCACTTTACCGAACAAGTTACTAGGTATAATCTAATCTAATAATAGAGAAATATGCAAATTTGTCCATTACAGCGTCACGTCACCACAGGCTCAGCAGGCTGTGTCCCCGCCCTCTGCTCAGGCAGCAGCAAGGCCCAGGGTAGGATAGGATACAATAGACACAGCAATGGAAAAGGGAAAGAAACTGAAAACTGCACACGGAAGGGGGTGGCAACTGCGGGTGGGGGGGGGGGCGAGCAGGTGCGCCCAGCGAGGGGAGGGGCGGGGTGCAGGCAGTGTGGAGCAGGGAGCCCCATCCAGACGCGGAAGGAGGGCAGTGGTGGCCATTGGTGGGGAGGCACCCAGGGTCCGGGATGGAGTGGAGGATGGTCCAAGGCCTTCTGGGTGGAGGTGCTCCTGCTTTGCGGCAGCAGCACCCGGGGTGCTGGCCTCAGCCACCTTAGCTGGTTTGGGCATCCCGAGCAGGGAGTGGGAGCAGGATAGTGGTGGGGAGGCTGAGGAAGGGGGGCATCGAATACCTGGCCCAGGCTGAGCCCTGGGCTGGGGGTTAATGCTCCCCTCCCCAACGGAAGCTTTAAGAAGGGAAGGAGGGAGGGAATAACTTTATAAAGGAGTTAGTAGAGAGCAGAGTTAATGAAGGAAAGAGGATGTGTGAGTGAACTGTAGGCGCTATAATGAAAATCAAGTATAGCTGTGTACTGGGGACAGATTTTAAAAGTAAGAGTCAGAAAAGGAAAAAAGATAGATGATAATGAATAATTAGGCAGGTAGGTGGATATTAAAACAGTGAAAGTAAGAGAAGGATGTGGATGAGAGAGAAAGAGGGAGGGAAGAAAAGTTTTAAAGGGGAGCCGATAGAGCTTAAAAGGAAAATTGGGGAAGGAAGGAAGAAATGGGGGGGGAGGGGGAGAGCAAAGCCAGGTCTGAGGGAGGAATTGAAGAAAAAAATTAAGGTAGGAAGGAAGGAAAAGGGGAGGGAGGGCAGGGGTAAAGATAAAGAATGAATGTGGAGAGGGAGGGAGGGTAGGAGAAAGATGGGAAGAAGGATGATGGAACAGAAGTAGAAAATAAGGAGGAAAGAAAAGTTTATAAATGATGAGTCAGTAGGAAAAAGTGTTACATAAAGGAGAGAGAAAAATTGTGTGACAGGGAGAAGCCAATAAGGAAATCAAATACAATTGTGTGTGAATGGGATAAGATTTTTTAAAAAAGTTAATAGGGGCAACCAGGCCAGCAGGGGAGGGCAGTTAGGGGTGACCAGGCCAGCAGGGGAGGGCAATTAGGGGTGACCAGGCCAACAGGGGAGGGAAGTTAGGGGTGACCAGGCCAGCAGGGGAGGGCAGTTAGGGGTGACCAGGCCAGCAGGGGAAGGCAGTTAGGGGGATCAGGCAGGCAGGCAAAGTGGTTAGGTCAGGCAGACAGGTGAGTGGTTAGGAGCAAGAGGTCCCAGATTGTGAGAGAGATGTCCAACTGCCAGGTCCAACTGCCAGGTCTGATCCCTGTGGGTGCAGGTTGGGCTAAGGGACCCCCCCCCCCCCCGCACATGAATTTCATGCACCAGGCCTCTAGTTAATATATAATGAACTGAACCCACTTAAAGTGTAAACTGGATGAGTTTTGATGGATGTATGAATAGTGAAACCATCACAATCATCAAGATACAGCACATTTCCATCACCACAGAGTTTCCTCATACCTCTCTGTTCTGTGCTTTTTTAAGAAAATGTTCTTGGAAAAGAATTTTTTTTATACTTTATTTTTTAGAGCAGTTTTAGAGTTCATAACAAAATGGAGAGGGAAATACAGTGATTTTCCATATAACCCTTGCCCCCACAAGTACATAACAACCCCCATTATCAACAGCCCCTCTTCCTCCAGAGTGGTACATCTACTACAATTGATGAGCCTACACTGACACATCATAACCACTCAAAGTCCGTAGCTTACGTTAGAGTTCATTCTTGGTGTTGTACAGTCTGGGGGTTTGAACAAATGTACAATGACATGTGTCCATCATCGTTGTATCATATAAAGTATTTTCACTGCTCTAAAAATCTCCTGTGCTCTGCCTATTCATTTATCCCTGATTATTCTCTATATTGTCTTCATGGTTTTAACATTTCCAGAATCATATAGTATGAAGCCTTTTCAGATTGGCTTCTTTCACTCAGTAATATGCATTTAAGTTTCCTCTGTGTCTTTTCATAGCTTGATTGCTTCTAATGGTCTTTAATAATCTAGCCTTTTCCTATCGCTGCAGCATTACCTCTTATCTTTTGCCGCCTCCAACTTTTACTTCACTCATTAAACAACTAACAATCCTTGAATATTTCATGTTCTCTTTTGTTTTCAGGACTTTGTGGAAATTGTTCTGTATTTCTCAAATGCTATCCCCCTTCATCCACTTCATGTGTCATCACCTCCCTAGTGAAGCCTTTCCTGATATCTCAAGCCATGAGTAGGCATTTCTTCCCTGGTACTAAACCTGTGGTAGTGTTAATCCCACTCTGCTATAACCACCAGCTTACTTCTGCCTCCTCCAATGAGAATGTGAGCAACTGAGGGCAGGGACTGCCCAGTGCCTTGCACAGTACCCAATACATTGTGGGATGTCCAAAGAGATTTGTTGAACGAATGAAGCTGTTAATATCAATTATTAATGTAATGTCATTATTAATTTTACTAACTCTGGTACACCTATCACAGCACATGACACACATTAATCACTCAGCACATTTAACTATAATAAGCAGCAGTATTTTATTTACTATATTTTGACATATTCTAATTTCATTTGTAAAGTGACTTAATTTAATCCTATCAACCTCTTTACTATACATATGTTTTGTTATTTTCAACTAACTAAAAGATAAAGAAACTAAGGCTCAGAAACTTGAAACATTTTTCTTGGGGTCAAATTAATGTTGGGAATTGTGTTTAAGCCCAGCTTCTCTTTCCAGTTGAAGAAAGTACATAGGTCCAAGAATAGGGGAAGAATAATATGCAGCTTTGTTACTCCCTTTCCTGTCTTCCCCTTCTCAGATATATTAAAAAAAACACAACAATGTCTTTGCTACTTTTTATCAGTGAAAAATAAGAAAAAAGAAAAAGCGCCTAGCACTATAGAAACAGAACATTTATTTCCAATGCATATCTCTGAAGTCTACAGAAATGGCATGTAACTCTGAGAAGAGGCAAATTATAATTCTTGTATGAGCAAATCTTTATCTGTAGGCATTTGATGGGCCTCAGAGGTGACCAGGATAGTGATATAATATCACAGGATCTTTAGTTAGTGCATTGAACTGGAAAAAGAATGAAATGGAGGATGATCGTGACTTTGTCTCCTGATTGGTAGAGAATGCTTATGTCTTCACAGTCAAGTTAGACAGGTTACTATGTGTAGATTGATTAAGTAGTTGTCTATCTGGGGCAATAAAAGTATCTCTGAATAAATATAACTCACCCAAAACATTGGCTGAAATACCATGATCAGGGAATCCAGTCAAACATTCCTTTGCACAGAGAGTTCATGTGGGAAATTCTGATAAAATCTCTCTAGGAGGCCATGTGATGGACAGAAAAGCATTCTGGCTTTTGAGGTCCACTTTCTTCCTCTGCTGATAACTTATTCTGTGAACTGAGCAAGTGATTCTTGTGACATAACCAACTCTGTAAAATGAGGAGCAGGACCACTGGACCTCTACATCCCATTAGCATTTCCATTGCTATGTATCTTGGTGTGATCCCTGATCCTGTTGCTATTGTAGGCTGACCTGTCTCTGATCCCCATCCTCTGGGTTCCCATACTCAAGCTCACTCTCACCAGAGCAGTGTGGACACTGAACAGCTAGCAATTGGGTAGTAGATTTGTGGAAATTCTATGAATCAGGGAAACCCCCAATTATTTCTATTTATTTCTCTTCACTCTTGCTGACAGGGAATTTCTGGAGGATTTTGACAGCAAGGAAGCATTGCTGGTCTTCAGCCACAGTTTTATCATCTTTAAGGGGGAATACATAATATATACTTACTAGAGTCCCAATGCACGAATAGGCCTTCCTTCCCCTGGCTGCCGGCACCATCTTCCCTCTGGCACCCGGGACCCGGGCCTTCGGTCTGCCTTCGCTCCCGCCGGAGCTGCCTTCCACCTTCGCTCTGGCTGCTGCCCTCCTGTAGCTCCCTCTACCCCCCGCACTCCCTCCCATAGCAGGCATCCCGCCCAGCCCCGGCCGCTCCCCGCCTGCGTGCACATGCTGCCCAGAGGCCCGGAGCGGCTGGGGCAGGGCAGAATGCCTGCGTCTTCACCATGGGGATGATGCAAGCGGCCTAACCTGGCCACCGCCATCTTTGTCATGTCAATTTGCATATTACCTCCTTATTGGCTGTGGGTGCCGCCATCTTTGTCGTGGAGTGACAGTTAATTTGTATATTCCGTTTTTATTAGGTAAGATAAGCCTTCATTGCAGACTTCTTTTGCCTTGTCTTAAATTATAGGTGAGGTTTTAATGGGCAGTGCATTTCCAACAGTGCTTAACAGAACGCCTGGCACAATGCAGGCAGTGCAGGAAGTTAGTTTCTCAACCCAAATTTTCCTTTTCCAGAGTGAGCTTCAGGTCAAATAAAACCCACATATGCATCCTTATGCTAATACTGGCCTAAACAAACATGTAGTACCAGACTTTTGCTGGTTCTTTATGTCTGGAGAAATAAACCAATTATATTTTCCTAAATCAACTACTTCTCAATAAATATATGTGTGTGTTTTTTGTTTGTTTGTTTGTTTTCTGTAGAACCTGATTTGTCTTCTGTGTGTGCAAGTGAGATGGCATCCAATTAGAGCTAGGTTGCTTTAACAAGAAGTTGCTTCTCACTAAGACTCACCCTTGCCTGCCCTGATCTGCAGATACTCACTGGGCCAAGGCTCTCCTTGATGCTTCCTGACACCAAGAAATCTTAAATGGCTAGGGTTAGAGGGCATGACAATGATATCAGTTTCTGTATCTGATTTCATGTGACAGTTAATTATAACATTCATTCAGAAAACAATGAAGAAAAGCGTTGTCATAGTGATGGCTGACTCTCCAAGCAGGATGCAAACCCACAATTGGTGCCTCTGCCTGCACAGAGCCAAATATCAATTTGTTGCATACACTGTAGGAATAATTGAGATTGTACTTCAGGGAGAAAAAATTTGATATGGACAGAGTTTTCTGCACTAGTACCATATTACGTCCTCTTCTATATAATCATGATTTCCCTCTGATTTCTGCTTCTTTTTTAAAAAATGTAATTTTTCAAGAATTTGGTTACACTCCAAGGACCATGACAATACTGGTTCTTATTATCCAGGAGACCTTGAAGGCACTGAGGCTAGTAAGAGGGATGTTGTCCAGGTAACTGAGCATGGACGCACTAGGGTTTTATCACTTGTGCAGTTACGATAGGTCCCACTAGAGCCCCTGACTCACATGTTTGAATTAAAGAACTTTGGGGAAGCCCTGGCCAACGTTGCTCAGTGGTTAGAGTGTTGGCTAGGGCTTGGGTTTGATTCCTGGTCAAGGGCACATACCTGGGCTTCAGGTTCAATCCCCACCCCTGGTTGGGATGCCTGGGGGAGGCAACCAATCAATGTGTCTCTCACATCAGTGTTTCTCTCTCCTCTCTCTCTCTCTCTGTCTCTCTCTCTCTCTCTCTCTCTCTCTCTCTCCCTCTCCCCCTCCCTCTCCCTCTCCCTCCCTTCCATCCCTTCCACTCTCTCTAAAAATCAATGGGCAAAATATCCTTGGGTAAGGATTATTTTAAAAGCTTTGGGGAAGAAAGAACATTGGTTTCCTTACTCTTCTAATTATCCTGCCATCTCTATTTTGCCAATTTCAACATCCCAGCAGATATGCCATGAGGTAAGCTGTAGCTTCTGTCCAATCTTTATCATGGAATAGAGCAATTCTCCAGAAATCCTGTCTTCTTTTTATTCTGGAAAAGCTGGGGGAAATTGAAAAGAGGAGGGTGTAATGGTTATCAGACTATATCTTTGAGCCAAGTATTATCTTAGGCACTTTTATATTTATTTCCACAGCAAGTACAAGAGGGAATTGGTCATTTTTCCAAGAATTATATTGCCTGTAAAAGGACAAGACCAGAATATTCCCATAAACCCCTAAAACAATATTTTCCCCATGATCCCCAAGCCCAGAACTGGGCCCGGGTAGTCATCTCTCTGCTGGCTCACCATGATCTCCACTCTGTCACCTTAGAGTCTCTTAGAAGCAAATGTATTTCTCAAACAGGAGGCAGCACCAAGCCAGGGAGACAATGAGGGAGGTTCAGAACACAGAATCAATTATTGGACCATATTAAGAGACGGGCTGTCAGATTATTCTGCACACAAAAATTGCTTCTACTTTTAGGATGTAAGACACAAATAATAAACTGAAAGGCTGATGATATGAATTTTGCTTTGGGCTTTTATATAACCTGGCTCTGTAACCTGAGGCAAGTCACTTTTCCTCACTAAAGTGTAATTTCTCCCTCTTGTAAATTAAGATGGTGATATTAAGGAATTTGGGAAAGATGGTACAGTTTTGTATTCTTGTTAAATCAGCCCAAAAAGGAAATACAGCAAATGACTGATATAGCAAAACATAAATTCTACAGAAATCATGTACACTCTACCCCACAAACCCTCACATATAAGTAGAATATATATATATATATATATATATATATATATATATATATATATCAGCAAGAACCATGTCATATCAAAAATGGTGTGGGAGAATATGAAAGGAATACAAAGAAACGACTAATGGCCTTGAGAGCCAGAGACCCCAAAGTGCCAATAGCTACTCACTGGAACGCTTGATTGGCCTTTTGAGGACAGAATTTGGGAGGCTACTTTGCAGACTCAAATTCACAGGTGAATACAAGAAGCTCATGGAAAACTCAGGTAGTACCAAAGTGATCTGGGACCTATAAAGTATTGAAACTAACCAAGCAAATATCCCTCTGGGAGAAAACCCAGAACTGAGGAGAGAATGCTAAGAGTGGAGCCAGTTTGAGCAGGAGAGGGACAATGGAGAAAAAAAATGAGAAAGCTCATATAAAATGAAAGAAAGGAGAAAAAATCAGCAGAACTTAGAAAATATGAAGCAATTTTTTTGCCCAAACTTCCCATTTCTTAGGAGGCTAGAAAGACTCTCCTGAACACTTTCCCTGTCTAAGGCTTCTAATTCTGGAGTCATTAACCACATCAGGCTATTTTAATATTTAATTAAAATTAAATAAAATTAAAAGTTTAGTAGTTCAGTCACATTAGCCATATTACAAGTTCTCAGCATCCACATGTGGTTAGTGGTTACCATTACACTGTGCAGAATATTTTCATCATTGTAGAAAAATTCTGTTAGACAGTGCTGGCCATCTAACATAACATGAGTAACAGAAAATAAATGAGATAAAATTCTACAAAAATTTATCTATACTAATAAAAGAGTAATATGCTAATTAGACCAAACATCTCCCAGACATCCTTCTGAACAAAGCCACGGTGGCAGGGGCCAAGACAAAGGCGGTTAGGGGCCACCAGGCTGGCAGAGGTGGTTAGGGGCGATCAGGCAGGCAGGCAGAGGTGGTTAGAGGCAATCAGGCAGGCAGGGGAGCAGTTAGGAGCCAGCGGTCCCGGATTGTGAGAGGTATGTCAGACTGCCAGTTTAGGCCCGATCCCTGCAGGACATCCCTCGTGGGGTCCCAGATTGGAGGACATCCCTCGTGGGGTCCCAGATTGGAGAGGTTGCAGGCCCAGCTGAGGGACCCATGCACAAATTTCATGCACCAGGCTTCTAGTTATAAAATAGAGTAAGGAACAAAGAATGTACATATATACTAGGGATTAGCAAACTTTCAGCCTAAAGGTAGTATTTTAGGCTTAACAAGCCTAAAATAGATAATAAATATTTTAGATACATAGTAAAAAAAAAATGGCTTTATGTGCCATGTAGTCTCTGATACAACAATCCAATTCTGCCAGTGTAGAACAAAGTCAGCTACAGACAATAAGTAAATGGAAAGGTGTGGCCATGTCCCAATGAAACTTTGTTTACAAAAACAGGTGGTGAGCTGGGCTTGGCCTGCTCAGAAACCTCTGCTATAGGCAATGAAGTTTTTGTCAAAAAGACACATCCACAAATGAAAATGGTGGGCATAGAGAAAAGTCAGAAAAGCTGACTATATCTTAAGCTACAAAAAAAAATCCTCAATAAATTTCAAAAATATAAACATTAAATTTAAAAAAAGACCCTTCTACCTAGAAATTTTAAAAAAATGCTATTGAATAATTCTTTGTTCAAAGAAAAGATACAAAACAAAGTTGCAGAATTCCTTGAAAAATAATTGAACACACCATATAGCAGAATCTGTGACATAGAGCTAAAGTAGCTCCCATAGGAAATTTTATATTGTTAAATACCTGTATGAATAAAAATTAAAGAATTAAATAAGTGAATTAAATACTCACTCAAAAATTTTTAAAAAGAATAAGAAAGTAAACCAAAAGAAACAATTAACAAAATAGAAAAACAGCAGAAGTAATAGATATAAGTAAGATCTGGTTCTGTGGGGGGGAAAAATCAACAGAAATGTTTAAACTACTAGCTAACCAATTGTGAGTGTGTTTTGTTTTGTTTTGTTTTTACCAAAGACTAAATTATAAATGGATAAAATTAGAAATGAGAAGGGAGAGAGAGAGAAAAAAACAAGAAAATTTAGAACTATGATACTAATCTGTAAATTTAAGCAGATACATTTGAAAATTTTGATGAAATAATTTTCTAGAAAATATGAAATAAAAATTTATCCCAGCAGAGATAGAAAGTCTTGAAGGACCAATTACTGTAAAAGAAATATAGAAAGAACATAGGAGCATCAGGACCAGGGGGTTTCTACTTCTGAAAATAGACTATGCTTTTCTTGAAGGTATGTTTGTTTTCATTGTTTACCTCTCAAAGATCCTAGAAGCAAATGTATTGTCTTAAACACAATAATTCCCTTTCACTCACATTCTGAAATGCATTTACTTGTACACTTACTAAGTGCATTCTGTGAAACTGATGTTATGAGGGACACAGGCAGCAATGGCAATGGCAATGGCAGTGGGGGTTGGGGTGGTGGTAGAGGAATGTTGCTCAGGCAAGGCAGTGGAAGCCTGCAACAAGCAGCAGAAACATCATATTACAGCAACTATGAGCTGGATAGACCTGTGCTGGAAACTTGATTCCTCCAAGTTATAACTTTATAACCTTGGGCAAGTTATTTAATCTCTCCTAGCATTATTTTTCTCATCGTTAAAATGAGAATAATAAAACTACCTACCTTATGCAGTTGGTATATGGATTAACTGAGATAAAGTTTGTAAGTGCCTGGTTTGGCAGAGGCATGGAGCAATCACCGAGTGAATCATAGCTATTGTCATACTGACAGAGGTGGGAGTGATAATAATGTGGTGTCCTCAATACTTTTGCAAGGTCCACAAACTAGGAAAGCAAATTGAAATGTGGATTTAACCTCAAAATCCAACACCTTTAAGCCTTAGGAAATACTATGATCTGAATCTTTCTGTTCTTGTCCCCAATCCTCCCAATTCAAGGCATCTTCCTTAGGGAACATTGGGTAAAGATAGGGGCTGAAAACCTATATGTTGTTTTTCTCCATTCCCAAACTCCATTTAAACAACAGTAAAGAGATGTATTATAAAAGGCCAAATTCACAAAAGTAGAGAAAGTGAAAAGAGACAAATTTGAAACAACAAAATTTTAGAAGACAAAATGTAAATGAATGGGTGCTAACTAACTTAGCAGCTCAGGAAAAGCTTAATTTTAAACCGGCACACTAAAAGTTGTAAAAACAACCTATTTACATAAAAATCCCTCAAACACTTATAAATGTACACCAATTACCTCAGTACTTGAGAATGGACAGGCTTGATTAGAAGTTTGTTTATGACACAGTAAGATCTCTAGATCCCTACCCCATACCTTGCAACCAGATGAACATCCACCCACACTTGGGTAGAAGACAGGAAATGTAATCTCTGGGTAGTATAAAACAGATATTCTCTGGACTAGGAGATACCAGGCACATTTGGGAGTAGGGTACCATACTAAAAACAATGACAATAAAATAATGTAGTATCCTAAATATTGAGGTCTCTAGTCAGCTCTACCAATACAGCTCTAAGAATGCCAGCAACCAAATTATGCCCCCCCCCCCAGTGCAAGCTAAAAAGATTCTTCCCCAGAAATATGATCAGCCTTACAGGAATGATTTACACATATTGATACAAGATGCTCCAACTCACTATTAGATATCATAGTCAACAAGTCCTACCTCATGAGTCCAGAACTTTTCATAAACTTTTATTGTGACCTGGACTATTTAATTTTTATGGTACCCCAAAGACCATCTCTAATTTGAAATACAGAGACTAATACAACAGGCACCTTAGAAAAAACAGTGTTTGGGGAGAAGTATAAAATGTATACACTGATAGCTGTTTAATGAAAATGAAATGTATTTTAATAAACACTGCCTTTATAATTATTCAAAGTATGTATACATTTTTGGGGACACTGTAGATTATATCTTCAGAGAATCAAGAAGTAATAGTACAACCATGAGAAAAGAAGAGGATGCTGTCCTAGCTGGTGTAACTCAGCTTATTGGAACATCATCCTGTGCACTAAAAGGTGGCGGGTTTGATTACCAGTCAGGGCACATACCCAGTGTTGCATGTTCTATTCTGGTTAGGGCATGTTTGGGAGGCAACCAATTAATGTTTTTCACATTGATGTTTCTATCTATCTATCTATCTATCTATCTATCTATCTATCTATCTCTCATCATTAAAAACATATTCACAGGCAAGGATTAAAAAAAGAAGAAGAAGATGCTATTAAAAGCATACTAACAGACAAAGGAGCACTTAGAAATTGAAACTATGACAGCAGACATAAAAACTCAATTGAAAACCCCCCACAGAATTTAAGGTTGAAGGTGTACACTATAAAATAGAACAAAATAATAAATATAAAAATAGGAAAAAAGATGAGAAAATAAAAGGATTAGTCTTTGATGTCCAATGTCTAAATAATAGGATTTCCAAAAGAAGAGAAGAAAGAAAATGGAAGGGAGAAAAATCACTATCCAAATAAGTCAGGAACATTTTTCAGAACTGAATGACACCAGTTTCGAGATTAAGAGAGCCTGTCAAGTACCAGCACTATAGATCAAAATACTATAATAGATGGAGGGAGATATGGAGGGATAGAAGGAGAGAGGGAGAGAAGAAGAGGAAAAAGGAGGATGAGGAGGAAAGAGAGAGGAGTAAAATTGAAGAGAGGGGAGAAAGGAAAAAACATAATTACATACAAAGGACCATGAATTTCTGAATGAGATGATTCCTAACTTAGAATATCATATGCAACTAAATTATCAATCAGGTACAAGAATAAAATAAATACAGATGATTCGTAACTTAGAATATCATACCCAACTAAACTATCAATCAGGAGCAAGAATAAAATAAACACATCTCCAGAGATGCGAGTTCTGGAAATTTTACCTTTTCCTGAGATTTCTGCTTTGCCAAAGGATGTACTTGATTTAAACAATGGAGAATTTTTTTTTAAAAGGGCATATGGATATAGAAACAGAGGGTTCAACACACCAAAGAAGTAAAGGGAGTTTGAATGATGACTAAAAAGGCAGATTATAAGGTACTACTATGCTTTCAGCAAAAAAGTCAAAATCAGCAGACTTGAGTACCATAGAAGGCCTAAGAGAAATTCTTCCAAAAAAGATAATTGATGGAATAACTGATGTTTCTGAAGATCTAGACACAAGATCTGAATAGTTAACAGAGGTTTGGAAAATTAGTATTAACTACATAGGCAAATAAGCGAATTTAAGAAAAAAAAATTCAGGACAAGAAAAGTGATCAGTAAGTACTATATGATTCAGTTGCAAAGAGTGTTTACATAGTCTTGTAATAATAAACATAGAACATTGAACTATCCCAAATTAGGGTGTAATTGTCATGAGAAGATTTGGCTAGGCTGGAAGGATGTGCATATGTGATTATGAAAGAGGGAGAAAACTGAAATATCAAGAAGTAGTACTATCTGGAATAATTTTAAAAAAAACTAATTAAAATAGTTGAAAGGTGATGCCTCAGGAATGCCAAACCCAACGTCTACCTGACTGTAACCTCAATGTTTCCTCAAGTGAAAAGCATCCAGCTGGGTCTAGTCAGTCCAAAGAACCATGAAAGGTAATCATAAATTTTTATTTTAAGCCACTAAGATTTGGGGTGGTTTGTTATGCAGCAATAAATAAACAAAACAGGGATGATCTACTCCAGTCCCCTTATTTCTCTGAAAATCAAATCAAATCTGAGACAGGGGGTGGCTTGGCCAAGGTCTCACAACAGGGTGGTGGTTGAGTCAGGAGCCGACTCAACCTTCAGGCTATTGGTTCATCACCAAGGTCATTTAATCTACACTAAATGCTGCCAATGTTTTCTCCTTCTCTCTCCCTACTCCTCTCCTTCTTCTTGTAACTTTTTATTGTGATATTTGAAACTTACAGGAAAATTTCATGGACAGTACAAGAAACTCCCATACACTCTTCACCCAGATGCACCAGTTGTTTGAATTTTATCTCATTTGCCAATGTTCTTTTGAAGAGAACATTTTTTTCACAGGGACACTGCCCACAAAATTAATTCGCACTAGTTGGTTAGTCACTGCTCAGATCATCGGAGCAGAAATGTGAGTAGGAATGGGACCTGGGAATGAGAGGAGTGTAGGAGGAAAAGCTGTGGAGAAATGTTAATCAAGAAGAAAGGGAATAAAAAGGGGAAAGCAGAATCACTCAAGACCAACTTGTCCCCATCAAGACTTCCCCCAGGAGCACGTCTTTAAACTGGCCTGATGTACAGAATACATGTTGAACCTTAAGTTTGAAGGCACAGGTTTAAATCTTGCCACTAGCTGCATGACCTAGAGTGCTGCTTCTGAGCTTTGGTTTTACCTTTCTTTATAAACCAGATTAAATAAGTCAATACATGTGAAAGGGCTTTGCCAATGGTTCAGAATAAAGGTTTTTAACCACCCATGTCTGACAGAAACGTTCGGACAGCTTGTTAAAAATTCAGATGCTGTGACCCCATCTTCACAGATTTTATTTAAATAATCTGTAGTCCAGGCACTACAGATATTAAAGGCTCCTGGGTAATTTTTAATCTGCTGCCAAGGCTGAGAACTGCTGTGATAGACAACAACGCCATCATTCTGGATCTGCTGAGAGTCTCAGAGCCTTTCTGACTAGACGTCCTGTCTCTTCCCCTTTTCCTCCTCGGCTACCACTCTCCTCACCAAAGTCAAACCTCTGAGCCTAGTGTGCTTCACCTTTATTTAGTCATCTCATTTCTGCATTGTCCAGTTCTGCATTCCTGAGCATCCATATCAGAAAGATTGTTTCCTGGAAGTGCCTTGTAGATTCTCAATCTCTCTGTTGCTAGTCAGAGTTTTGCCCTTGTGCAGAGGGTTTCTGTTCCCACCACAGAAGTTATCAGCTATCATTCGTCTCCTCCAGGTCTTTATATAGTTAACTAGAGGCCCGGTGCACAAAATTCGTGCACAGGAGGGTGTGTCCCTCAGCCCGGCCTGCACTCTCTCCAATCTAGGACCCCTTGGGGGATGTCCAACTGGTGGATTGGGCCCGATCCCCACCGGCAGTCAGACATCCCTCTCACAATCCGGGACTGCTGGCTCCTAACTGCTCGCCTGCTTGCCTGCCTGATTGCCCCTAACCGCTTCTGCCTGCCTGCCTGATCACCCCAAACTACTCCCCTGATTGATGCCTAACTGCTCCCCTGCCAGCCTGATCACCCCCAACTGCCCTCCCCAGCTGGCCTAATTGCCCCCAACTGCACTCCCCTGCAGGCCTGGTCACCCCCAACTGCCCTCCCCTGCTGGCCTGATTGCCCTCCCCTGCCGCAACCTGCCTCCTCCGCAGGGACCCGCTTCCTCCACGCGAGGCTGCGGAGACACCAGGACCGGCCGCCTTTGCACCACATGGAGCCGCATGACCCCCAGGCCTCACTGTGAGGAGTGGCCGACTGGCCCCACTTCCACTGTGCGAGTGGCCATCTTGTGGTGACCATCTTGTGGTGAGGTCTTGTGTGAGGATCACCTAGGACAGTGATGGCGAACCTATGACACACGTGTCAGAGGTGACATGCGAACTCTTTTTTGGTTGATTTTTCTTTGTTAAATGGCATTTAAATATATAAAATAAATATCAAAAATATAAGTCTATGTTTTACTATGGTTGCAAATATCAAAAAATTTCTATATGTGACACGGCACCAGAGTTAAGTTAGGGTTTTTCAAAATGCTGACATGCCTAGCTCAAAAGGTTTTCCATCACTGACCTAGGCTTTTATTAGTATAGATTGTTACCATACAGATCTATGTAGGATTGGCAGGAATTGTGATTCATATTAAATACCTTTGAAGAGAAGTGTAGGAGGGATTTTCTAGTCCTTGGTGGTCTAAGCAGGGCAAAAAATAAATTTCCAAATAAGTATAACTTTCCTTTTATAGGAAAAATATCCTTTTCTGGTGAATTTATTTTCTTTCTTTCTTTTCTTTTCTTTTCTTTTTTTTTTTTAGTACAAACACTCCAGAAATGATTTACTTCATTTTGAAGTTTAAATCCTTCCTTCCTTCCTTCCTTCCTTCCTTCCTTCCTTCCTTCCTTCCTTCCTTCTTCTTTCCTTCCTTTCTTCCTTCCCTCTTTCCTTACTTCCTCTGTTAAAGAAACAATTATTTATGACACTTCTTAAAGACAATAAGACACACTTTCTTCAAGGGTGGCTATTGCAATAGTTTTAGGGACCACTTCAATGGGGTTGTTCAATAGGGGAGAGATTGTGCTGTGAACACAACCAGGAAAAGTGGGACTTTATAGCCAAGGGGCAGGGGTGGGATTCAGTGATAAAAATTCACTAAGAGAAAACATCAGGAGTAGGGGGTGTGGAATTCTGATAGCAGGCCAGAGTGATCAGAAGTCACCTGAGGGTGGGGGAGTATGAGGAACCTGATTAGGCATGGAGGGTGATTAAATACGAAGGACAGGGAATTGGAGCTAAACCAATTTAGCAGGATTCTTGCTAAAATTGGACAATGTAAAGATGAACACAGAAGCTTATAAATCAGGGCCTAGGTGACAGGATAATTCAGAGGCGTCTGATCAGAGGTTAGTCAAGGAGAGAATCTTTGTCACCCCCTTCCCTCTCCTCCTTCCTTCCTCTTTTTCTTCCTTTCTACATTAATTGAGCACCTGCCATGTATCTCCTGCTCTATTGGGCACTGAGAATGCAAAGTTGGGTTAGAATGTGTTCTGCCCTCTGTAGAACTCCTGGTCTAGGAAGAGAAAAGGACAAACACAATACAGTTTGAAAGATGTTATAATAGTTATACAAACTTCTGCATGAACATTTACCTTTGTTTGGGATATGTACAGGAAAGAGAAAATTGTAGCTGAATTTGGTTAGGCTTGTGATTTCTTCAGGCAGAGAATGGAGGAAAGACATTCTGAGCAAAGGAATAGTGTGTGCAAACATCCAGGGCATGAACTAACAGAATCTGTTAGGAGAATTGCAGTGGTAGTTCAGAGAACAAGGGGATTTTCTTTTCAGGAAAAGAAATAATGAATGAGGGATTATAGCCTAAGATTGGCTGGTGGAAGAAATTCTTAGGATAAATATCCATCTTCATCAACTTTGGTCCAAGGTCTGGTTAGTCCCCATTTTCTCAGGTTGCCAAATTTTATTTTTTTAGCATCTATAGAGACTATCAGATTTGAACTTCTTTGATCCCACTTCCTACTGCTCACACTTATATACACTGTGCTCCAGGCACACAGGCCTCCTTTCTGTTCCCAACTATAAACTCATTCCTGTCTCAAGCCCTTTCCCTTTGCCTGGAATTCCCAGATATTCACATGGTTACCTCCTGCCTGTCATTCAGTCTCAATCCCTATAGCACCACCTCACAGAAGCCTTTCGGACCACTTCCTCTGCAGTTACCTTTTGTGGTGAGCTCACCCTCAGGAACTTTCTCTATAGTAGTCATTATTACATAAATCAATCTTGTTTGTTTGCGTGTTCATATGTTTATTGCCCGTCTTCCTCTTCTAGAATATAAACTCCATGCAGGATAATTCTTGGTATATTGCTGTTAAATCCCCAGAACTTAGCCAGTACAGGACACATGTTTTTCTTTATTGGAGCCATCTCTTTCCAGGGACCAGAGTACTCATGTCCTTCACCCCCATTCCCAGTGTCAAGGTATCTTAGAAGTAAAATCAGAATTGTTATTGATGAGCATAGAAAGAAAACAAAAAGAATTTGAGAGCCTTAAGGAATACCCTGGCTTGGTGAGGCCCGATGAAATGCCCCTGCACTACAACAGGGGACACATCCGCCAACACCCAGCGTGCAGGCGTCTCCCAGGCCCTTGGTGTCGCGGCCTCCAGACAATGCTGGAGGCTCCTCTGACCTCCTTTTCCAGTTTGCCACATCCCGACTCCGGGTAGATTTCCTCTTTAGCTCTGTGAGTGCTATAGTCAGGCTGCTGCAACTGTGACTGCGGCGGGCACCTTGTCTTCACACTCAGGAAGGGAGCAAAGGAGAGCACGTTTCGTGCCACGCAGGGTCAAAAGCGACCCCAGGTTAGAAAAGGCAGAGGGCTGGAGTGGGGAGGGGAAACCAAGAGCAACTATAACCTGAAGTGATTTGGCTGCTTCATTAGTTGTTTCTTTCTAGCAAACTTTGAGGGTTTTCAGAGTGCCTTTTGGTATATTTCAAAGTTAAGTAAATTCTACTACTAATGAAAGCACTTTCCAAACCCCATTTTCTTTGGTTAAAAAGGAAATCAATTCAAAACATCTTTGAAAAAGAAAAAAGCAAATAATCTAAGGGCTGTGTTTATTTTATCTTGCTTCCAAAGAAGGAAGACTTTGCACCAGCTAATGACAGTCCTCTTTCTGGACTTTGAGTGCTCATGAGTGAATCCTGCAGCTAAAGGCAAATTTCCATTTCAGCCTCCTAGACAGCCTTAATTACCTGGCGGAAATCGCAGAAGGTGATGCCAAGTGGCATTTAAACCTGTCATTTTCCTTTACTGTGTTGGGGATTCAGATATTTTCCACACTAATGTGGCAAAATAGTCAATCAGCTTAAATTATGCATGCATTCCAGATTAAGCCAGTGAGCTGTCAGGAGCAATTCAATATATACATATTGAATTGGGAGAGTGAAAGCCAGTAAGATAAAAGTTTAGAAGAGCTAGATACAAATTAACTTTGCAATATGGGGAAAAATAAGCATAGAAGTGAGAAAACTTTTTCTCCTTGGCTGTGTCAATTTCTGGGATCACTAGACAATTTCATTAGTAACATTCTGGCAATACTGAACAGACAGTTTTAATTTCCAGTGCCTGCCTTGAGTTTCTGTTGTCTTCATTTTTAAAAATAGATGTCAGGTAGCATGTTGTATGTGTCACTTATTTTGTGATTGTGACAATGTTGCCACTTCTCTGTTTCATTGCATTCATTTTCAGTGGAGGAAACTTTGTCAAGGTCAAATTGACTCTGCAGAAGTGGGTTCTGGTGTTTCTGGTTACCTTACATGGTAGAATTGATTAATTCTGGAAATTCAGGAAATATCTATAAAACATGTGACAGAAATTGAGCCAGGATCAGTATGAATAAAAGTATGGCACTAGTGCAAGCCACTCCTAAACTCTTGACCTGTGACCCTGTAACTGAAAGTAGAAAGGGATAAGGATCCTAGAGGCAACACAAACTAAGGGCTCATAGTGGGAGCAGGGGGAAAAGAGATGCATTATAATCAAGAATCCAAGGAGAAATCAGAAATTATTAAGGATGCATTGGAATTCTATGTATCTATACTAATAAAGAATAATATACTAATTAGACCAGGAGACCTTCCAGAGACCTTCTGGACACCCTTCCGGACAAAGCCAGGGCCTTGGCTGGCCTGCAAACCACCCCAGGCCTTCGCTCAGGCCGCCCTGACCCCCCAGCCCAGGCCGCCCCACCTCCAGCAGGGACCCCCACCCCATCAGGGGGCTGGCCAGCCTGCAAACCACCCCAGGCCCCTCGCCCAGGCCGCTCACTCCCCAGCAGGGACCCCCGCCCCAATGGAGGTGTGGCCAGCCTGCAAATGACCCTCAGCCCCTCACCCAGGCCAGCCACACCCCCCAGCAGGGACCCTCACCCTGGTGGGGGCATGCCCAGCCTGCAAACTGCCCCAGCCCCTCGCCCAGGCCGGCACCACCTCCAGTGGGTACCCTCACCCAGATGGGGGCGTGGTCGGCCTGCAAACCCCCGGTGACCTCTTATCCAGGCTAGCCCCCATCCCCAGCAGGGACCCTCCAGCCCGATTGGGGTGTGACTGGCCTGCAAACCACCCCAGGCCAGCCCTGCCCCCCAAGAGGACTCCCACTCTGATCCAGGACCCCCTTCAGGGCAGAGCAGCCAGCTCCCATCCATGCACCAGGCCTCTATACTAATAAAAGGGTAATATGTTAATTAGACTGGACGTCCTTTCGGACAAAGCCATGGTGGTGGGGCCAAGGAGGGGGCAGTTAGGGGTGATCAGGCTGGCAGGGGAGAGCAGTTAGGGAGATTAGGCCAGCAGGGAAGAGCAGTTAGGGAGATCAAGCCAGGAGGGGAGAGCAGTTAGGGGGATCAGGCTGGCAGGCAGGTGAATGGTTAGGAGCCAGTGGTCCCAGATTGCAAGAGGGATGTCCAACTGCCGGTCTAGGCCCGATCCTGGAAGTCGGATATTCCCCAAGGGGTCCCAGATTAGAGAGGGTGCAGGCTGGACTGAGGGACACCCCCCTCCCATGCACAAATTTCATGCACTGGGCCTCTAGTCTACACTAATAAAAGAGAAACATGGTAATTAGCGTACGACCGCTACCCTTTTCATTAGCTAATCAGTGAGTATATGCAAATTAACTGACAACCAAGATGGCGGCCGGCAGCCATGCACTGAAGCGAGCAGGGAGGCTTGCTTGTTCCAGTGACTGCGGACTCCAACGTTCCCTGCCTCACTTGCCGGCCTCTCAGCTGCAACTCTAAGCAACTATGTACTATGTTGCAAATAAGAAGCTAAACAAAACCCCAGAAACCAGCCGGACTGAAAGCCAGCCTGACCGCAACATTGTATTGATGTTTTCAGCAGCGAGGCCTCAGAGCTAAAGCTGGCCCAGAATAAAAAAAAAAAAGAAAACAAGGAGCAGTTGGGAGCTTCAGTCACCCGCTTCTGGAAAACAGCCCTCAGCCCCTCACCCAAACTGGCCAGGCACCCCAGTGGGGACCCCCACCCTGATTCAGGACACCCTTCAGGGCAAACCAGCCAGCCCCCACCTGTGCACCAGGCCTCTATCCTATATAGTAAAAAGGTAATATGCCTCCCGGCACCAGGATCAGTGGAGCAGCGAGGCTCCTGGCACCGGGATCAGCATGACAGGGGGCAGCGCCCAAACCCCCTGATCGCCCTGTGGCTCTGTGTGTGACAGGGGGCGGGGCCACAACCTCCCTATCTGCCCTGCTCTGTTCGTGACAGGGGAAGGCGCCCCAACCCCCTGATCAGCCCTGCTCTGTGCCTGATAGGGAGGAGCTCCCCAATCCCCTGATTGCCCTGCGGCTCTGTGTTTGACAGGGTGCAGCGCACCACCCCCCCCCCCCCCCTACGGGCCCTGCTCTGTGTGACAGGGTAGAGCCATAACCTCTCCATCGGCCCTGCCCCGAGTGTGACAGTGGCGGCACCCCAACCACCCTGATCGGCCCTGTTCTGTGGGTTATAGAGGGTGGCGCCCCAACCCCTGATCTGCCCTGCTCTGTGTGTGACAGGGGGCGGTGCCCCAACTCCCCTATCGGCCCTACTCTGTGAGTGACAGGGCGGAGCTCCTCAACCCGTGATGGGCCCTGCTCTGTGTGTGACAGGGGGGAGCTCCCCAACCCCCTGATGGACCCTGCTCTGTGTGTGACAGGGTACGGAGCCCCAACCCCCCTGATGGGCCCTGCTCTGTGTGTGACAGGGGGTGGCGCTGAAACCTCCCTATCGACCCTGCCTTGAGTGTGACAGGGGGCGGTGCCCCAACCCCACAATCGGCCTGACCCTGAGCGTGACTGAGGGTGGCATCGCAACCTCCCGATCCGCCCTGCTCTGTGCATGATGGGCGGCACCCCAACTCCCCAATCGGCCCTGCTCTGAGCCTGACCAGGGTCTGCACTTAGGGATTGGGCCTGCCCTCTGCCACCCGGAAGCAGGCCTAAGCCAGCAGGTCGTTATCTCCCGAGGGGTCCCAGACTGCGAGAGGGCACAGGCCAGGCTGGGGGACCCCCCCCCGAGTGCACAAATTTTTGTGCATGGGGCCTCTAGTCTATATAATAAAAGCCTAAGCTACCATTATGGTGGAATGACCAGAACGACTGGTCACTATGATGCGCACTGACCACAGGGGGCAGACACTCAACACAGGTGATCAGTGTGCTCCCACAGGGGAAGCACTGCTCAGCCAGAAGCTGGGCTCACAGCTGGAGAGCACAGCAGCGGTGGTGGGCGCCTCTCCTGCCTCCATGGCAGAGCTAAGGAGGAACAAGCCAAATGGTAAGGAGCAGCGAGCAGGTGGGTGGTAAGGAGCAAGGGTTCCCGGTGCAGGCCAGGCTGAGGGAAACTCCCCCCTCCAGTACACGAATTTTGTGCACCAGGCCTTAAGTATACTAATCAAATGGCAGGATAGAGTATTCTAGACAGAAGAAACAGCTTGAGCAAAGGCATAAAGTTGAACAAAGACCAAGTGTGCTGTGGCAATTGAGCGAACCAGTGTGGTAGAGACCAGGCTATCTATGATGCAAGGAGAGACGTGTTGCATGAAGGAAGGAGAGGTGAGCAGAAGACAATAAACTTCAAAAGGACTGTGGAAAACTTTGATGGCAGACTGAAGGACTTGATCAATATTTAGTAGGCAAGAGAGAGCCACCTAAGACTTCTGAGCAGAGAAATGATAGGCAGAACCATTTGGGGGAGATAATTTGAGCTGCCATGTCACAAGGGCCTGGCTCCCAGGATATGGCTGTCAGAATGGCGTGGAGGCCATGGTCTCATTGCTGACACACCTTTGATCAGCCAGCCCTGTTAGTGGGGGACACTACAAACACAGAGTTGCATAATCAACTTGTCTCTCTTCAAAAGTTCACAGAGGGCTAATGCAATGTCCAACCAGCCTCGCTTCCAGGGACTCCTGCTCATATAACCAAAGACTTCCTGACTGAATCCTTCCAGCCAAAAAGTGACAAGTTCTGACAATCAGCCAGATTTGCTAATGCCAAATATTTAAAAACAATATGATTTCTTTTTATTTAAATATTTACTAAAGACAAACAAATACCAAAACTTAATTTTTAAAAAGGGAGCATCACCTTTATCTCCAAGAATTTGGATTCAGAAGATCTAGGTTCTAACCTTGTGATTTGCTTGCTCTGGACTTTATTTTCTTCATGTGTAAATTAGTGATAATATTCAGTCTTTCTTCTCAAATGAGATTATGGATATTGTGTCAACTGTGGGCATTAAAAAATTATTGTAAATAGTCAAATTGTTGGTAACATTAAAACTTCATTGCAAAATGCATATACTAGGTGATGAACTGAGTTCCCCCAGTCCCTGGCCACACTGTTCAGAAGCTCAGAATCTGATACTTGTGATCACCCTACATATTTCTAACAAGTGGTATCTCTCCAAACAGACTGTAAGTTCCACATAGTCAAGTAATGATACCTGTCATTACACAACACCTAGAAAATTTCCTGGCACAGAGTAAGCACTGAATAGAAATTGTCTGAATGAAATAAAATAACTAAAGATTATGAACGCCTTTTTCCTTTATATTAGATGCCATTATTTTATTTCTGGCCTTCTTGACTACTTAATTATCAGCCCACATTGAATATCTACTGTGTATGTGCTGGATATTATGTTAATCATGGAAGATAAAATGGTGAGAAAAAATTGTTGGGTCTCCGCTTTTATGGAGTTAATAATGAAATACATTTTTATTATAACCAGCTTCGTGGATTCTATCTTTTCCAAACTAATTGTATACATTATTATTATTTCTATTAAAATTAAATGAAATGTGTGCTCTTGGGATCATTTGAAACATCTTGGGGTATCTAAAGCCAAGGTGAAAAAGAACTCTGCCATGAGAATTGATAATTGTAGTTTAAAACAAAAAAATTGTAGTTCAACAATAATCAATATTCATACCACTGATCTTTAAAAATAATTTCTTTAAGGGTTTTTTTTAAAAACTGAATTTTAATTATTGACAGAGACTTTAATGGCAGGGCTAACATGAAAAATTGAATTTTTGAAAATCAGCTTGTTTTTGAAATTGAATTAGGTCAACCAACCAAAGAGTGAGCATGCACATATGTGGTAGGTGCCCCTAGAGAGCCAATTTACAAGCTGTTCAAGCATCAACCAAATATTTTGTGCATTAAAGAAAAAAATGAAACAAAGAGTTGCAGAAAGTGACAAGATATGAATTTATCAAAATTGTCATTTAGCCAAGCCTAAATAAAAGATTTGCAATAAACTTGTCATTAAAAGAATTTCTACTTCCAATGATCTGTTCTCATTTTTTTATTGACTTATTATTTGTGCTGTGATCAGAGAGTGTACTCTAAAACTCCTTAAGATTTATGGGGACTTCTCTGGTTTAAATGAGCTCAATTTTCTGCAAAGATTTCATGTGGGCCCCAAAATGATGTGTATTCTCATACTTCTGGATGCTGGATGTGTGGTTTTAGATGCTTGCAAGTCTAGAATTACCTTCTTAGAGAATTCAATTTTAGTAATATTTAATAAACCTCTTTACTCCAGTAATACTTTTAAGATAAAGTCTACCCTACTTAACTTTTCCCTAGAATTTTGTTGTCCATCTGTTTAATTTAATGTCTCTACACCTTTATGGTTTAGCTGTATCTTCTGTATATACCATAATAGCTGAATTTGTTTCTTTTAAATTCCCACTGAAAATCCCTGTCTTCTAACTAAAGTTTAGTTCACCCACATTGATTGAGATAAATGCTATGTTTCATTTCTTTCACCTTAATTCATACTTTCCATTTTTCTGTTTTTTGAATGTTCCTTTTTAATACCCTTTTCTTTCCATCTTTTGGATCAACTCTGACTCTCACACATACTCTATTCAACTTCAATTTTGAAATGTTACATCCCACTTTTCTGGCTACCCTTAAAATTTTATTCTGCCCAATTAACTTAAAGTCCAAAGTAAGTGGCATATTTATCTTCCTTCTCAACAACAAAGGGAAATTGAAAATGCCTTGAGGCAAGCACTCTCTTTACTCCACATACCCGTGCAGTTCAAGATACAAATTTTATCTTGACTTTTTTAACCACAAACTAAACTACATTACTAATATCTTTTACAGGCAATATCTGCTTAGTTTTACCCACAAGTCCACATGGTTGTTTGTTTGGTATTCCCTCCATGTCTTGGACCTTCCTTCTGGGATTCTTTTCTTTTTCCTAAGAACATCAACCAGGCATTACTTCAGTGAGAGTTTGTTGGAAGTAAACTCAGTTTTTGTTTTTCTGAAAATGTCCTTATTTCTCTACTGTTCTTGATAGATGATTTCACTACCTATACAATACTATTTTGACAATTATTTTCTCTTAGCACTTTAAAGATGTCTTCTGGCTTGACAGTTTCAGTTGAGAACTAAATTACTACTTCTGTAGATAATCTTTTTTTCTCAACTGCTTTTGGAATTTCTCTTTGGGTTCAGAGTTCAAACAGTTGCTCTACATTGTGTCTCAATGAAGATTTCTTTCCTTCTCTGCTTGGGATTCACTGGGCATTCTGAATCTGAGTGTTGTCTTTCATCAATTCCAGACAATGTCAGCCATTGCTTCTTAAGTGTTTTCTTTCTTCCATGCTTTTCTTCTGAAATTCTGATGAGTACATTAGAGATTCATACTCTATTATCTGTGTCTAATTTTCTTTAACTTATCCATCTTTTTGCCTCTCTATTCTGTTTTCTCAAATTCTGTAATTTCCTCAAATTGACCTTAGAATTCACTAACCCTTCTGCTGTAACTCATACTATTTAACCCATACATTAATTTTCTAATGCCAATTTGTATATGTTTAATGCATAAGTAGTCTATAATTAGGTTTTCCTTCCATTTTACTGGGTCGAATTTTATAATCTTTGCTGCTTATTTTAATGCCCCCTCTTTTTTCTTTCTTCTTTTAAAAATATTTTTATTGCTTTCAGAGAAGAAGGGAGAGGGAGACAGAGATAGAAACATCA
The DNA here is from genome assembly GCF_000147115.1 of Myotis lucifugus. Taxonomy (NCBI): domain Eukaryota; kingdom Metazoa; phylum Chordata; class Mammalia; order Chiroptera; family Vespertilionidae; genus Myotis; species Myotis lucifugus. The sequence continues at coordinate 7,453,012 of NW_005871062.1, forward strand.
ATGATGAGAGAGAATCATGGGTCTGCCTCCCCCCACCCCTCCCCCATGCCCAGTTAGGAGGATAAGAGCCTAATTTCAGTGGGTGCCCTGTTCCAATTTGCAAAACTACCTCTTGTCATAAAAATATGAGAAATTGTATCTTTTCCAGATAAAGCCAATTAGCTAACCAATTCCCATAGTAAAGGTTGAATAAACTATGTGACAAAAGGTGCCGTCAAGTCCTCTTACTTAAGGACAGTGGCTTTTTTCTTGAGAACATGTGTGTAGTGAGTTGTATCTGCTTGCCTATCTGAGGGGTTGAGGGTCATTTCTGCTTTGTACTTAGCAGACTGCCTGATGCACAACACATGGTTTAATGCTTATTCAATAACAGTGTTTTCTTTCTCTTCTGTCTCTTTGGGGAGGTTTTCTGGGTTGAGAAGAGGTTTTTATCTTTAATTATATTTCTCCAACAACTTTTAAGTAGAATGATACACAGTTAAACTTTTTAAACAGTCTGGGCCTGTTGGTTTCCTCCACTGAGTTCCATGTCCTGATACAAAATCCTCAACAGTAATGCTCTGTGCTAGCAACTCCCTCCAGGGACACAAGCACCCCCTCTCTGAGATGCTGTTCACAGGCTAACGCAGAGATGGAGTCTGAACTGATCATCCAGATTGCATCCATCACTTATGTACACAGGTTTTATTTTACCAAAAATGTATGGTCTCCGATGTACATGACAGTGTGCTAAAACTCAAAGATAGTCCAGTCTGAAGGTTTGTTCATTCTGAACCCTAACACAATTATTTTTATTTTGCTATTTAAGAAAGATCACATCTCTAAATATATGTCCCTGTCATATACATAAGCAGTAAAAGTTAAGCAGATTAACCACCAACTGTATTATTTCTTTATACTTATACAGTGATTTTTTTCTCCTATTATCAAATTTATTCACATGCATTATCTCATTTGAGTTTTACAGATATCCAGTAGGCAGGATGGGTGCTAATGTCCCTGTATTTCAGGAAAATGCAGAGTTTTGTTCGATAACTTTCTCAAGGATAAACTGAGTTAAAAGTCCACCATGCCCATCTCCCGACTCTGGTTCCAGGTCTCATTCCACATAGGCCACAGCTACTGAGTTTTCAAGAGTGTATCAGGAGCAATTCTCTAAAAGTTAGGAGAAGCTCACTGATGAATGGGTGTGTGTCTTGATAATGATGAATCAGAAGCATGGAGAGTCCAAGGGCATTTGAGCTGTTGACAAGGCGATGCTGGTGAGCAGTGATAGGTTTCTCAGGCTCTTCAGTGATGGTGGGGTGAGGTCCAAGGTGACCCCTTTAGTTTCTTTTATCTTGGCTGAAACCTTGGGAAGAGGTTAAAAAGCTGGGGGAAGGTTTGTTGTTCGAAGAGGAGACTTTTCTTGAGAATTTGGCATCCAACTTTGTTTTGCTAGGCTTTCAGAAAATTAATAGTCAGGCTGCATTCCAGCCTGGGAAAGCGGGCTGGGAGCAGCTGTTGGTCTGTGGATTAAAAATGCTGCTGTTAGAAACCTGTTTACAATTAAGACAAACACCAGATTTGTTCCTGATCTGCCGGGGGAAACACTTTTGCCTTTTCAGCTAGAGTTAATTATCTATACCTGAGAAAATTACCAATGGAGATCATGATCTGCCTGAGGTCTCTGTGAACTGCCTTCCAGATATTTCTGTTCTTAACTGTCTTTTTCACCTGAAAAAAAGAATTTCTAAACTGCATGGAAGACCAAGATATAAGACAACAAGTCTCCTCTTTATGTGTGTCTTAACGCATACATTGGGATTGCTGTATTGTATTATGCTGGTGATCTAGCCCAGAGCTTTTGTAAAATTGCTTCTCTGGGTGATAGTTGGAGCCTCACCTCCCTGAAGGTAAGGTGGGTAGAGTTGATCACCTGAATCAAGGAAATTAGTTTTGCCTTCTTAAAAACTAGAACTGAAACTTCAAGTGAGAATTGACAGAGTAGAAGGGTTTTAGGAGGTGATAAGAGTTTGAACTAATAAAAAATGTGCACCCTAAATGCTGTTTTGGCTTACTGAGTGTTTCTTGAGCGAAGGATCTGAGTCCTATTTATCTCTGTGTACCCAGCCATGTTCCTGGCACATGATATGTGTTCCATATTTATTGACCTGACCTGGGAACATGTTCATGGAAGCTGGTTTTGTAGTACCACTGAAAGGCTCTTAGAGAAATGCATTGGAACTTCAGCCGCATTTTGATTGTGACTTCACAGAATAGTGGTCAGGCCTGATGGTGACTAGAGAATAGAATGAGAGAACATAGAATGAATTGGATCTTAGGAATGGGATAGGATTTACTAATGTTGATACCCCCCCCCCCGCCACACACACACACACACACACACACACACACACACACACACACACCTGCAGTAACTCCTAAAACCCTTTGCTCAGACCCTGGGGGTAAGGCAGTCTCTTTTAGCCAGTATATCCTCATGTAAAGCCTTGGAGACTTTCTGAGTATTTATTCCTTTACCTGTTTGACCAGAATACTGTGGCGGCAATGCAAGACTCATAAGCTTGGACAACGGGCGTTGAACAGGACTACCCTTGATTTCCTAGAAAAGCTGCCTAGAGCCCCTCTGCCAGTTGCAACCTTGGGTCCCAAAGAGGCACCCTATGAGAATGCACAGAACACAAGGGAACCCATCACTGTCTCTGAATACAATGCAGAAGTCAGAGAATTGAGTTACTCTTAGGTTGCAGGTTGTGGGGAAGGATGGAGATCAGAGAGATTGGAAAGGAGTTTTTAGCCTAGTGGCGGGTATGGGACATGTACCTAATAAACACAGCACAAGGTGTAAAGCAAAAAGGGCCATGAGAGACATACAAAGAAAAATTACTGTGAAATTTTAGCCCAGGGAGAGAGTACTTCTGAGGATTCTTAGGGGATGTCATATTTCAGATAGGCTTTAAATGATGGGTAGAACTTGGACAAGAAGCATTGGGAGAGAGGGGAAAGGAAATTTCAGACAGAAGAAAGAAATTGAGTGAAATCACTGAAGTGAGAAAGCACCAACTGTGCTTGGGTAGGTGAGTGGTTTCCTTTGGCTGGGACACACGAAGGATGAGAGGGGTGTTGAGACACAAGATTGGATGGCTTTATACTCAAACAAAAGCGGCTAGGCCTTATCTGGAGTCAAAAGGAAAAGCACATATGGGAATAGTGGCAGGTCAGCATTTCCATCCACAGACAGAAGATTATCAGAGCTTCTAAGGAACTCACAGCGCTTTGCCAATGAGATTTTTACCAACTTCCTTAATTCTTTGCAAAGAAGAGTAGAGACTGTAATGGAATATTTCTTGTTTCAGATGGAAAGAAGTGAGGCGATACTTGAGCATGGAGCATTAGATGCTATCATGTAAAAAAAATTAGAATAGTGTCTGGTATGGGTAAGGTTGGAGTTGCTCAAGGATTTAGGCAGAAGCAGTGAGCAAGAGGGGAGTTTACTAGAGGAAATGGGGATGGAGCCACAACCAGGGAAACAATCTCCACTGTCCTTGGGGTTGAATTTTATGCACAAAAACCGCAAGGGGAGGAGGCTGGAGGATGTAAGTGTTCTAGTCTGATTAGATGGAGTTCCTTGTCCTTCAGACTGACTAGTGCCGGCCGACCATTGATGCTGTGGGCTGTAAGCGGCTGTTGCTATCTATCCCTGGCCTGCTGTTTTGCTCTGGGTGCAGCCGCCTCCTGTTGGGCTGGATAGGGTGACCCCTGGCTGTTCCAGGAAATGAGGCTGGGGCCACTTTCTCGTTCAGGACTTTCTAGTCCACCTGAGCCAAATGTCCTCTGCTGGCCCGTCAGTACATAGTAGGCACACCATGCATTTTTATTTATCTGTTTGGTTGTTTATTATTATTAAGTACTGAAGTTATTTATATAACTTTGGAACTGGGAGGAACTTTACAGATCATTCAGTTCAAAGCCCATTATTTAATGGATGGGAAGGTGAAGCAGGGAGAAGTGACTTGCCCTCAATCATACAGGTTGACATTTGATACAATTGGAGCCCAGGTATTCAGACTCAGATCCACTGACCTTCCCCCACTCTCCATATCACAATACACAATAGGACCCAGGGGTGAGGAACCCTTCAAACACAAGTTCTAAATTCTGGCTTTTCCATGGGTGTGCTGTGTGATTTGGAGGTAAGTCCTTTCTCCTCCACAGGTCTCAGCTGTTCCATCCATAACATGTAGACACGGCAATATTTCTAAAGGCTTTTCTAGGTTCGGTGTTTTGTGTTTTAAACAGGTAATTTAAGCTACTATGAAAGGAATTGGTCTGTTGAAATTGCTTTTCTCAAGCAGGCACTTCCATTCGCCCACAGTGACGAAGAAAAATGCTTTTGTTTCATGTTCTATTTTAAAAGAAAATCTATCATTCATTTCTAATCTTGTTTGTTTGCAGCTGTGTTGAGTTAAATAGCATACCAGGCTTAAAGCAAGCCAGCCAGCTTCCCCAGAAGGCAGCTTGAGGGTTGCTCCTTTGTGTTCCTTATCTCCCTTCGGGTGCTGATAACACAGCATGCCACCCATGCTGTCCCTGGCAAGGGTTTAGGGATTTGCAGAGACCACACTGTTTATCCAGCTCCAGGGACCCTCCCTACCACCTTAGAGATAATTACTTATTCATGCTGTTCCCAAGTTGGAAGAGAGCTGGTTCCACTTGCCTGCCTCATGAATGCCTGCGTTCATCCACAAAAGAGAAGCAATATTCTGAAAAGATACATCAATTAACATGCCTGCCTCCTGGCTTCCTTTGGCTGCTGTGAAAGAGGAAAGTTTTCCTTTTTTTTTTCATGCTCATCTTGCAAGGTTTCCTTTTCTCTTTTTATTGAATGTATTGGGGTGACACTGGTTAACAAAATTATACAGGTTTCAGGTGCACAATTCTACAACACATCATCTGTACACTATATTGTGAGTTCACCACCCTTAGTCAAGTCTCTGTTCATCACTATTTATCCCCCTATACCTATTCTTCCACTTTCACTTCCCCCTCTCTCTCCTCTCCTCCTCTGCAGTCACTACACTGTTGTCTGTGTCCATGAGTTTTTTGGTTTTTGTTTTTTTCTCTTTTTTGTCTTTTTTTTGCCAGGTTTTCTTTGTTGTTTCTCTGGGTGGATATGCAGCCTGTCAGAAACCTGTGTCTTCCCTACAGCATGCACTTCCAGAGCAGTTGCTCTGTGCCCAGTGCTCTGCTGAGACTGGGCCTGCCCTCAGGAATGCACAGACCAGTGGTGGTGGTGGAAAACAAGCAACTCTAGGGCTTAAGTCAGCATTTTAATTACCATAAAGTGAGTGCTAAAAGAATATGGTGTAGGGAGATATTAATTCTGCCCTGGACTAGGATCGGCTTCCAGGAAGTGGTAGAATTTTGACTGAAAGATTGGTATAATATAAATGAGCAGAAAAGACCATTTGGGCAACTGATTTCTTTAACAAACTTCATAAGTAATCTTAGTTAAATGTCAACTCAGTGACCTGTCCTATGCTAATTATATGGTAAAGAATTTTACTGAGAGAAGGAAAAGATGAATCCGGTGGTCAAAGACAACATCTTTCTTGGACGGAGGGCTGCTGCTCATTTCAGACAAGGCAACTGAGGCAGCATAGGACAACTGGCTTCTGTAAGCTATTCGAGTGGCTCAGAGTAAGAATAAAGAATGTAGGAGGGGTATCCTGCCCTTCCAAGACAATGCAAGAAGGGCTTTGCAACCTCCACAATATTGACATTTTCGGCCAGGTGATTCTTTGCTGTGGGAGGTTGTCCTGTGTGTTATAGGCTATTTAGCAGCATCCCTGGCTTGTACTCACTAGATGCCAGTAGCAACCTCTCTGCAGTTAGGACAACTGAAAACCTGTCTGTTGACAAGATGAAACCATTGTCAAGTGGCCCCTGGTAGGCAAAATTGCCCTGGTTAAGAAACACTTGGAGATGCAGTTTATATGTTGGGCAGGGGGAGGAACACATAAAAGTCAGAATCAGGACAATAAGTCTCCCCTTTATAGTTTTGGTCATGTCACTTTCAAGCTAGGACTTCAGTTTTTTCATTTTAAAAAGAAATGAGTTGTACTAGATTTATTCTTTTATACATTCATTTGTTTCTTCATTCATGCAGTACATTTTCGTCAGCTGCTGCTATGTGTCAGGCACTCTCCTAGGTGCTAAGAATATAGCAGTGACCAAAAAAAAGAAAAAGGTCCCTGCCATCATGATGCATATTCAAGTCAAAGGAGGCAGGCAATAAACAAATAGGCATAAAAATGTAATAAAATCCCAAGCAATGACATGTTTTATGAAGAAAATAAAGTGCAGCAATCTTATCAAAAGTGTCTGAAAGTGGGGGGTTGTTCTCTGAGGTGACATTTGAGCTAACACCTAAGCTTTGAAGGAGCCATCCAAGTGAAGCTGGAAGGGAAGAATGCTCCAGGCAGAGAGGACAGGAATGCCAAGCTCTGAGGGTGGTGAAGAATGGGGTGAATGCTAGGAGAGATTTGAGGGGAGACAGGCCATTTCCTATGGGACCATGTAGACCATGTCAAGGAGTCTTAATTTTATTCTACTCGCTACAGGATGCTGTTAGAGGGTTTGAAACAGAAGATACAATCTGATTTATTTTCATGAAGATCATTTTGGCTACTTTGAGGATAATGGATTTTAAGGGGTAAGAATATAAGCAGGAAGCCAAGGGATGTAGTGGTTGCAGTGAAGCAGGAGAGAGATGGCCACGGCTTAGCCTAGAGATATGGTCATGGAGGTAGAAGAAGACAGAGTTAGGATTGCTTTTGGAGGTAGAGCCAACTGAATTTGCTGATGGGTTGGATGTGATGGCTGAGGGAGAGAAGGTGATCAAAGATAATGCCTAGGCTTTGGCCAAAAGAACTGGGTGAATCATTTGCCATTCACTTGTGTGAGAAAAATAGATTTGGGAGTGAAAGGCAATAGTTCAAGCTGAGTCTAAAATAATTTCCAACTAGAAAATTTGATTCCATAATAGAATTCAGTATTGCCCTTCTTTTGTTTTCTCCAGAGACCTCAGCCTACCTTTTTCCACCTCCACAACACTCATATACCAGAGAAGTACACACAAAAAGCTCTAACAAAAATAAATGTGTGAGACAATAGCATAGCAGGGAATTGGAGTGGTTTCCAAACTACCTCATGCATGCAGAGATAGTCTTGTGCTTAACAAGCAACAAGGGACTTTGGAAAATCATGTTAGATGAGATCTTGTCAATGGGAGGTTTTGTTATCAAGAAATCTAATGAGGCTTAAAGAAAACTGATAATTCATTAGCATTCTTGAACATGCCCCTACTTTGCTGCATGGTAATTATTGAGTAGCTACAGATCAGAAATATAGTGACAAGAGAGACTACTCCATCCATCAAATCCCAAAAGCTATAATCATCTAATGAATGCCACATAAATCAAACAGTGGAAAATAATAATAATATCTTTGCTTCCCCCTGAGCTTTTCAGTAATGTTTCCAGAGCCTATGGTGAATACATTTACTGAAAACTTTGGCTCCCTCTAGGGTGCACGGCCATAGCTATATAACAGCTGCAGGACAATGGTACTCCTTAGACACAAGGCAGAAAGCAGGGAGATAGTATTTTAGCCTATTATTTTAACGGAGAAAATAATCCGTTAGCTTGGATCTTAGTAGGAGAAATTGAGAGTAGGCATGGCTCTGACATGAGGCATGGGGTTTTCAGGACTCTAAAACCAGAACAGGCTTCTCTCTAGGGCTGGCCTAAGAGAGACATCTCCAGAAGCCTTAGATCCATTTCGTCCAGCACTAAAATGGGGAGACCACCTGGGATGGTGACAAGTGAGAACTGTAGAACTCTTGGCACCAATGACTTCATCTACTTCCCACGCTAAGAGATTGAACAAACTCTGGCATGGCCTTTATCAGCTCATGGCCATGTCCTAGGGTAACAACTCCAGCCCCCTTAAAATGCCTGCCTGAGAGATCTCATCACTCACAAAGATTTTACTGTTTGTTCCAGCCAAAATCTGACTATAAGCCCCTGATCTTCCTTTTCTTAGAGCATTTACTTTAGAAAACTTGTCATTTGTAAATCCTTTCTCTGTTCCTTTGAGATCTATCTTCTACAGCCCAGGAAGGTCTTTCTCAAGGACCTGAGACCCATCTCTTTGAAATGTAATCAGCAAAAAAAAAAAAAAAAAAAGATAGTCTTTAGACTCTATTAAAGATACAGTTCCAGTCTCTGTGGGAGGGTGCCAGCCCAAATTTGATAAGCACCAGTTAGCAAACACAAATGGCCTGATCACATTGACCGCCCACCCCTTAATGGCCTGCAGTACTTTTCCCTCAGCATGCCCCAGCAAATGCCATTTTCCTAACAAGTTCTGGAGGTACCCATCTATCCAATTTTAAAGTCAAAATATTTTTCAAAGCTTGCTTTAGAAAAGATTTGAGATTTTTTTCTCTGTTATTCCTTTTCCTACATTCTTTTCTTCCTCTTCACCTTAACACATTGCAATAAAAAAATGAAAGCATGTTTATTACCTATTTTTTTAAAAGCCTCCTTCTTTTTGTTCAGTGGAGTTGAGATTGGTTTATTCATTGAAGTCTTTTCCCTACTGCAGTAGCTCAAATAAAATCTGTCTTGCCATTTTTACATACCCAAGGGTCTGGGCCTCAGAAGATCATAGGAGTAAGTCTGGGCAAGTTACTCTTCTATTGGCTTAACTATGGACAAATGATTCCATTGCCTGAAGCTTTAACTTTGTAACTATGAAATGAGCATACTAAAATATATTTCATATTTCTAAGTTGTTGTGATCATAAAACTGCATAATGTTTTAGAAATATTCAAGTGCTAGAAAATGTGAGAGGGTTTTTGAATGGTTATTTTTTAGATCAGGAGAATCTTTGAAAATAATGTACTGCTGACTCACAACTAGCGCATGACACAAAAATCTTCCCATCCACCCCCAAATTTTTTCTACCCTATTTTTCCTTCTATGTTGAGCATCAAAGCCCAACATTTATACCATCCTAGGAAATAAACTAAGGTTGGGTTTAGGAACTACGTTCTTGTGAGCTTGGATATATCTTACCTGGTAGAGCAGCACATTGACTGGATTGCAGCCATCTCTGCTTTGGAAGAGGTGAGTTTCTGAGTACCTGACAGGACACTAATAGAAAGTGATAGAAAGAGGCCCAGACATTGAATCAGAAGAATGGCAGCTGTATACCCTCTTTGCCATTCGCCCCTCTCTGGTGTAGAGATGAGCAGTGGCCTTCAAAGCATAAGCTCTAGTCCTTGCCTTCCTGACCTGTGTGGTGGTAGGCACTGAGGTCCCCACCTCTCTTCCCTGAGTCAAGCTTGGGGGCTGGGGCGTGGCGGGGGGTGGTAGAGTACACTGAGAACACCAACCAGGAGAGGCTAAGAGTAATTTCTGCTTCCTTTTCCAAGGTGGACTCTTACCTAACAGGCTCCATCACCCAAGTTACAGTCTTCACATGCTTCCTACTGCGCTTGCTCAGTCAATATGAGTGGATTTTTCTGCCCCAATTTCCAGCTGAGACTGTAGTGTCAATCAACACTAACCATTTTACTAGGCCTAGACAATCCACCTGTTTCTTGCCATATCCCTTTTCTTGGGGCATCAGATCCTGTATATCCTCCCCACCCTCAGTGAGTCCTGGGGTTCTGCTTAAATAAGCATTCCATCTGGACTCTGCCACCTCGATGCTGCACTTAACCAAGTTCATATCACCACTGCCTGAGTGTTCCTGCTTCGTGCTCCAGCTGTCAGAGCAGATCTCTGTTCCCACTCTACCAGCTCACATGAGCTGAGCTCCCACATTCTGTGGATGATGCAGTTTGACCTGACAGCCACCACACTCAGAGTCAGCTTGCAAGTCAGAGAAGCTCCCATAGTCTTGGTCTTGACTGTGCCCCCTCCACCACTAGCTTCTCCAGGGGCCTTGGCATGAGGTCTCAAAAGCTCTTACCCAAAGTTGGGCTTTGGGTTCATTCTGTCCCTTTTTGCAACTTTTTCTGTAACTCTACTCTGAGAATTGCCATGCAAACAAATCATTCTCATTGCTTTAAAGAAACGCCTCTTCTCTGATGAAGATGAACTGTCTTGGTTTTGTCAGCCCACATCTTTTTGCACTTGTCTTATAAGCATGGGAGAATTTAAATTTGAAAGGTAATTCAATACATTATCAATTCAGAGACATCCTGCATCATTGTTAAACAAGCTTGTATTATATCTAAAATAGTTAATGAAATGCTAATTTGATCTTGGTCAAATTTTTTTATTGGATTGAGCTTGGCATCTTCAGTGAGTTTAACACTGTTACATGTATTCTTCAACATACTGATAATAACAAAGGCAGAGACTGCAATTGCAAAGAACTACAGTAGCAATTGAATTAATGACCTTGAGATAAAGGGCTTTCCTCCAAAATGTTTAACACTGGGCATAGTAGCAAAGACTCTTTCACTTCAATCTTCACGGAGAGCAGGTCATCTTACAATTCAGATTTTAATTCTTCCTCCATTTGTGGGGAATGTAATAATTCAGGAAAACCCATTAACCACTAAGTTTTTCTAACCATAACAAGGGATGATAAGAGCTCAGTGTACTGTCCTATGGTTGAGTCACCATGAAACCCTTTATCCTCACCCAGCTTCAGTTCACTAATATGTAAAATGAAGCTATTGGGTGATATGACCTCTCAAGTCATTCCCACTCTAAGGGTGTTTTTTTGTTTGTTTGTTTGATTGTTGTTGGTTTTTTTGTGTGTTTTTTTTGGGGGGTGGGGGGTGGAGGAGTATTGGCTTAGTTACTGAGCATCCTCAAATCTTTAGCCTAACTTCAAATCACAGTTAGTCTCTAAATTAGATCAACTTGTGCCTTCAGATTGTCTTTCACTACAAGTTTCCAAAATTCTAAATTATTATTTGTTCTTAAAAAGTATTAGGCTCCTAATATGTATAAGATACTAAATTTGTTGCAGTTGTTAGAAAGTTACTATGAAATCGAATATGATTGTCTCCTGGTGTCTGTTGTTTCATGCGTCTGAGATTGAGCCAGCTGCCCCCTTCACAGGACAAGGCTTCAGACTCAAAGACAGTGCTGCTGCCTCTCCACAGAGAATTATAGAAGCAGAAGGAAAGGGAGACAAGGTCCATCTTAAGCTCTAATCTACACTGATGGATTTACATTCTCAAGATGAAGGAGACTGTTGAAGTCCTATGATCCATCCCACCCCCTTATTTTACAGTAAAGAAGCCAAGACTCAGAAAAGAAAAGTTAAGTAGTTAGAATGAAGGCAGGCAGACCTGGGTTTGAGGACTGGTTCCACCACTTGTTAGCTGTGTGACTCAGTCAAGTTATTTACTTTTTTATGCCTTGGTTTCCTCACTTGTAACATGATTATATAACTACCAATTTAATAGAACTTTGTAAAGATAGATGAGAAAATAAAAAGAAGCATATCTTAAACACTCAATAAATGTCAAATTTACCTAGTACAGTGCTTTGGTACCAAACCCCCATCTTCTGCTCCCTTTGATTATATAATCAGAGCCTTTGTTTTATGGATCTAAAAGAAAAAGCCAAGTGAAAAGTGCCGGAGTCTTTCAGTGTCAGAAGTAGTTGATTTTCTTAAGACAAAACATCTAAAAAAATGTGAGACCAGTGGCTAGACTTTCATATAAATAACAGCTCAAGCATGAAGATTGCTGACAAATTACTCATATTGCAAAGGTTGCTGGAGGAGACATCAAAATATTCGCGCAGAAACAGTTGCAGAGGACAGGATAGGGTTGTAATAAATGGAGCATAATATATGTCGGTTATGGAGATGGACGGTGGTCCTGGCATATATTGGGGAAGAAAAGTAGTAGGGGAGGTGTCTAGGACAGGAAGATAATGCTGGTGACATAATTCAGCAGTCTCAGGACCTCTGGGTAGAATTAGAAAGAGCACTAGAGAGAGAAAGCAGAGCTTCAGTCCTAAAGGAGTTCAAGACATCAAAGGGCTAGTTCAGAAGTTCCAGTGGGAAAATGCCAAGGATCATTGACCAAGAAGTAGCCCTCTTCCACAGAGAAGGTCATCCTCCATGCCCAAGCATTGGAGAACCATACGTGAAGCAGTGAGAGGGGAAGGGACCACCTACTTCAGTAGGCAGAAGAGCACATTGAGACTTGGTCTTAGACGAGGACTTAAACATTACAGACAGATCCCCTTCTCATTCAGAGAAAAATGAGTGTACTCTCTCCAGAGAGCCAAGCAGGGGCCAAGTCAGAGGCAGATTTTACTGGGCCAATTATATGGCACTGGGCTTGGTCAGAAGATAAAGATAGGAGACACCTGTTTAGAGAGCATGGACTTAAGCAGGACCAGATACCAGGCCACCTTGATGCCATGTGCCCTACACTCCTGCCATAGGAAGCCTTAAATCCTCCCTGACAGTAATAGGATTGGTGTTTGAGTTAAATGTGAGACCAGATCAGTAGGGGGCAAGTGTGAATAGTGTGGGAGATGGTCAAGGACTAGAGAAGTGCCAAGCAGTACCATTTGTTCAACAACAGCCAGTACAACTTGTTCAAACTTTCTCTACAGTAACTTGCACACATCTTACTATTCTTACTATAATCTACCATGACTATATATATGTCTAGTGCTCTGGACTACAAAATATTTAAGGCAGAAATTTTTAAAGTCAATGGTTAAGAGAATTCACTTTGAAGTTATACAGTGTGGACTTAAATTCCAGCTCTAATAGCACTCACTGTGTGACCTCAGTTTCTTAACCTTTCTGTGTCTCAGTGTTCTCATCTGGAAAATGGGGATAATAATATCCCTTTTATTGTTGGAGTGAGAATTAAATTAGTTAATAAAACAAACCAGTGTCTAGCATAAAGTGAATGGTGAATAAGTGTCTATTAAATAAAAGTTTACCTCTGTTCCCAGCTCTTGGTATAGTGCTAATTTTCAGTGTTTGATAAATAATTGTTAAAGTAAAAAATTAAATTTTTTACTAGGCATTCTTGCTGAATGGTGATTGGAAGTCAAGGACTCATGATCTATGGCCTCACTATGTCCCAAGACACTAGCACCTTAGGTGCTGAAATGGGTGAGACGGTCCCAGCACCCAACTATGGGTGTAGCAGAGCTGTCACCATAAGTTCAGAGGACATGTGCATGTTTCAGGCTGTGCAACTTGAGAATTATTTCATCCCATCAGGCTGTCACAAGAGACCATGGCTGCTGGTCTCCTCTCTACCTGCCTTCTTTCCTTATCAGACTCCAGAGTCTGGGTACAGATGGAATTACAGGGGCCCCATAAGAACAATATCTGTGTACACGGTCTCCTGAACACACAAAGGACTCATGATGAAGGTATATAAATCTGGAAAGAGAGGAGGACAGATGCCAGTGAAGACTGAAACACAAACAAAGGGAAGCCTCACCTTGATCCTGGGACTACTGAAAGTGATCCCTCACCTTGCTTCTAGGACTTTGTTCTCTGAGCTAACCCACACCCCTTGGGTTTTACCTCCACCACACTCCCCATCCCTTAATTTCCCCTTCCCGCTTCCCTCCCAACATCCAACCCACCAGCACCAATAGCATGGCTTCTAGCTAAGGTGACTAGTGGCTAATGTGAGTTTTTTCCAGGAGACAGAGCCTCAGCTTCTCCACTGCACCAAATGGGGATTGTAAGACTCATTTCATGGGGCTCTGATGAAGATAAAAAGAGGTTGCATAGGACAAAGTATTTTGAAGAGTGTTTACTGTACAAATGCAGCACAAACTATTTGAAACTACACCATTTACACAGCTTGTGGTTAGCTTTTTTTAAAATTAACTCCCTCCCCAAGGTATACCATGCATTATATTTTGGTAGGTATAAAACTGATGAAGTTCAATTGCATTTTGAATCAGAGTCTAAACATCTAGATATTAAATGAGTAAGCATAAAGCACGTGTAATGGTTTCTTCTGTTGGTAAGTGCAATGGTAGTGAAGGCTCACATGTGTGTGGAAATGCCAGCAGAGGAGAAGGTACTGGACTAGAGGCTCCAAAACAGGACTCTAGATCTGCTTCTATTTTCCTGTTTCCTCATTTTAAAAAACACTAGTATTTATACTTATTCTGCCTACGTCATAGATAGGATAGTGTTGAGAGTCACAGCAGAAATGCTCATGGGTGAAAGTGCTTTATAAACTTTAGTATACTTTATATAGTTTATAGATTATTAATTAATGCTGTGTATGTGTCAAAGACATGCTGCTCTACCTATTTATTTCTTTTTAAATATTTCTATTCCTCATCCTCTCTCTCTCTCTCTCTCTCTCTCTCTCTCTCTCTCTCTCTCTCTTTGTAATTGGAAATACAAAATATCAATCAGGATGATTAATAAATTTATAGACAACCTTTATAATATTATCTTTTTTAAAAATTTACCTTGTAATTACTGAGGAGTAGAAACAATATAGATGTGTGCATGTGTGTGCATACAGACACAAACACACATTTTTAAGCTCTGATGCTTTGTGTGTGTGAGGAATCAAATATTTAGCACAAGTAGAGCAAAGCAATAAAATATTTGACTGAGAGAGTTTTAGACCTGCAATATAATTGGACTTTTATCAGCTGAGTTGGGAATTGGAGTTAGATTTTAATAGAATTAGAAAGATCATCTTAGACTTTGCTTCATAACCTGATTGTTGAAATCGGTATTGGTTTTCCAGACACTGAACCTACCATGACCTTTTGCTGCCCACCAGAATGGCTTCTTCAAGTTTCTCTCTTTGGAGTGGAACTGGATAGTATTTAAAACAATAGTTTGAGCTTATCCTGATTTCTTTTTCTAGGAGAAATGAATATGATTCAAGGTTTAATGATAAAAGTATGACTGTGGTCTGGCCTTGCAGTTAATCAGAGTGTTGGCCCTCATACATCAAAAGGTTGCACTTTCAGTTCCTGGTCAGGGCACATACTCAGGTTGCAGGTTCATTCCCCAGATGGCAGCTGATAGATGTTTCTCTCTCACATTGATGTGTGTGTGTGTGTGTGTGTGTGTGTGTGTGTGTGTGTCTTCCTCTCTCTAAGTATCAATTTTTAAAAATTTTTTTAAGTATGACTGTGATTATAGGATGTTGACAGGAGTCAAACCTTAACACACAGCATGACATTGAACTAGACAACGGAGTTCCCAGGTCTCATCCCAGCATCATTTATTTAGCTGTGTGAACTTATAGAAATCACATACATTCTCTAGCTTCAGTCTCTTCATCTGTGAAATAGAAATAATAGCATCAGCCTCACCTACTTCAGGTTTACTATGCATCTCCTATGTGATCCTGTCCTTGGTTAATCATACCCTGTAGAAGGTCTGTGAAAACACTCAGACTTTATAATTTAAAAAGTGACAGCTCTATCCAACTTGTGGATGGAAATTCATAATGCCAAATTCAGTTTTCAGTAAAATTGAGGGCCATTATTGATCAGTTTTGGCCTTGATATCAAGTAGAATTATTGCCTGAAAGAGAAGCATGCTCCCAACTGCATGAAAAACATGATTCCCTTAGAGAATGTCTATGCATTTCATAAATTGAGGGTAGCTACTAGGGAACAGATGTCTGTTGACACAATTATAAACAAGGAGGAAAGTTTCCTGAAGCTTGAAAGATGCAGTAGTCATTGTCCGGTGACTTTGATAGAGCTGTGGCAGGTCCCACAGAGATACTTTTCTGACTGCCTGGGTGAGAAAAGAGAACGTGCAGGTTTTATCCTGAGGTGGATTTAGCTTGGCAACGTGACCTCGTGTACTGGAATTCTAGGGTAGTCCCTTCCTGTTTTCTGATCTCTGAGTCAGATGCCCAGGTCATTCCTTCTGGTAAACCCAAGGAAAAAGTTGTCTTCCTACAGGATCCACAAAGGCTCCTTTCCTGGGCTTCCATCTATATGCCCTGCCCTCAAGGTACCTACTGCCTAGCACCAAATTTGTTCATTCCTCCTCTGGGTCTGCGCGCCACCCTGAGTGCACATGTTTTGAGTGCACCCTCAAGGAGCTCACACTACAGGGCAGCAGGGACAGGCCCGTGTGGCCATCTGGCTATCCTGACAAATGTCTATATAGACACAATGGGGATCAGGGCAAGTATGTTGAATAATAAACTGCAGTTATTCTTCTTCCTCTTTAGCTTGTCTTGAGTTCCTTTCTTGATCACCTCTCTCTGCCTCCCCTGCCTTGACTCGCAAGAAGAAAATCTAACATAATGGATGGTATTCACTTTTGAAATCAAAACAACTATGATTGAATCCTGGCTGTACAGGTACAGGTTACTAGCTCTGTATCCATGGATAACGCCCCCCTCCAAGTTCTCTGAGTCTCAGATTCTTCCCCTACAAAATGTCAGCTGTAAAGATTAAATATGAAAGCATAGTAAAAACTCCTGGCCCATGATAGGATTTCAATAAAACTTAACACAGCGATAATAAAGTGGTCCTTCAGAATCCCATCATTGAAGTCTAACAATGCTTCACAGACATAATAGCGGCTCACCCACCATCCGTGAGAGGTGGCTTGAAGCTTGCGTCAGCCCTTTGTAAACAGACGGATCGATGAAGCCAGTGATCAGGAAAATTGAATTCCACTGAATCCACATTGCTGTCTGCCTGGCAAGATCATATTTCAATGAAGTGAAACTGTAAATAGTGGGAGGCGTTTCTGGTGAGCTACGTGTTTGGGAACAGGGGGTTTGAAATGTCATTTTGAGCTCAAATTAATCAAATTTGGAGTAACAGCGTTTGGAGAAACAAGTTCAATAGCAGCTAAGTGGTGAATGAAAGAGAACTCAGTCTGAGCACAGAATAGCCACAAACAATATAGATTCCTTGGTGTTCCCTTTGACCTGAGGAGAGAGCTGTGAGTATTACTCATTCTCCAAACACTTGTTTAGAGCATTCTGTGTGTCAAGAATTGTGCTAGACACTGGAAAAGTTCAGATACAGTGGAGACAGTCCCTGACATCGAAAGCTCAGTGTTCAGTGGGCACAGAGGATGCTCAAGTGGAATCCAGAGAGCAGATGAGGCCACTGTGCTGCTTGGAGGTCTGATTAAGCCTGGCCTTAATTCACATTTCACAACTTGTGATATTCCAAAGCTCTTCCTCAGATTTTCATTAGAGCCCTCTGCTTACTTCTTGTCTCTGTGCCACTGCCCATGTAATCTGTCTTTCCCTGCAACATCCTGGACTGGACTCAGACCTTTTGATGGTGCCCCCCAAAATCTACTCTTATCAAATATTTTGTAATTGTTCACAGATTTTACTAAGGATATAAGGAAATCATGGTGTCACATCACAGAGTAGATGACCTCTTTTCTTTTTTAATCCTCATTCGATATTTTTTCCCATTGGTTTTTAGAGAGTGGAAGAGAGGGGAAGACAGAGAGAAATATCGATGTGAGAGAAACACATCAATTGTTGCCTCCTGAACAATGCCCTGACCAGGGCCCAAGCCAGGGAGGAGCCTGCAACCCAGGCATGTGCCCTTGACTGGAATCAAACCCAAGATTCTTCAGTCCACAGGCTGACTCTCTATCAACTGACCCAAACCGGCTAAAACTAAACAACCTTTTTTATTCCTCTTGGAGTAATAAACAGTCCCTCTTTGACTTTGAGCAAAGTACTTCTGATCTGTTTATATCCCTCTCAGTATAAACTTCTATCATAAATACTCATAATTTTCCCACACCTTCCACTCATTATATAGATGCTTTTAGAAAAATTAAGAGCAGGGGTCTTTCTATCTTGGAATGGGATAGTTGGAGGTGGCTTCTGCCTTACTGTACTCCCATTTTCTCTGACCTGCTTTATTCCCAAGGACAGGAGTCCCATCTTCTATGCTTAGCCCTGTCCAAGGTGCTCTGCCCACCTGCTGTGGCCCTAGGCCTGGTCTAGAGCATGCCTATTGTCCTGTAGCTGTGGTGAGATGGAAAGAACCCCAGATCTGGAGTCAGATGACTTGTTTCTGCCTTGTTCCAACAGCATGGTCTTAGTTAAGTCGCTTTGTTCATCTGAGCATTTATTTAGAATCAGAATATAATTCACCATGTTTCCAGATAGTTCTTTGCCCATGTCTCTAAACTTGCTCATGTCTCTAAACTTGCTCTAAACTGGATTGGGGTTGAGCCAACTCCTTCATCCTGCATCTGTTCACCTCATTAACAATGTCCTTTATCCAGGGTCCTGATGGAGGAGAGCAAATTCTTGCTCCTCCGATAAACTCATTCAACCTACATCAGGGCAACGACTACTCCTGTGTTGATGGGAGTGCCACCTGCTCCTGGTAAAGTGGATCATTCCCTCTCCATCTACTCCCCCTTCTGATGACAAGAGAACTTCCTAATTATCTAGAGTAAGGGCACTCAATGAGCCCAGGTTACTTGTGGCCTGGCCTACCTTATACAAGCAGCACCCTGGACTATGGTCTGTCTTGCTTTTTTTTTTTTTGCCTGAAGCCCAGGCAAGATTGGCCAGCTTTGTTGGGCTTTGGTTTCCACTCATAGCTGATTGAATAAACAAGTTTAAGGTCCCTCTGGGGCCCAATTCTCTTTATCTCTCCTAGCAATGATATTCCTGAATGTAAGAGTCCCAAGATAGAGATTTGATGCTTAGAAAGGCAGTTAATATGCCTAACACTTGTTCACTAAATCAGCTTCTAATAGATAGCCCTTTACCATGGATTATCAGGCCCTCATGGCAATTTTGTTCCCAGGCTGCGACAGCTTACTATGTGTTCAACAACACCCAAGGACCCTCTGCTGAAGGTAAGAATAAAGCATTCTTTGGTCTTGCACTGAAATACTTTTAAAATGCAGCCAAAGCGCCCTTCTATACTTTGAACCATGGCCTATGTGCTTTCATCCACCAAGTACCCAAGACTCAACTTGATTGCAGACACTCTGGATATTATTCATTTTTATCTTCACTTCTCCAGCCAGTGCTGGCATACAGCAGGTGCTCAATGCTACTTGATGAGTTAAATAATATCCATACCCACTAACAATTTTGGTGAACACAACATACATACAAACACACACACACACACACAGACACACACACCATCAAAGGACAAAACAAAAAATTTTGATGCTGAGGGAATTTGGTCCTCAGGCTGTCATTTTTTGAAAGGCTGATTTTAGATGATTAAAATCATGAGGAGCCCAAAAGTGGAAGAATTCGTCACATTGACGTTGGTACATTTTAACCAATTTAAAAAATTGCTTCCGCATCAGCAGCATGGCCAATTTACATGTACTTAGGTAATGAGGAAGAACTATGCAGAGACTAAACGTGGAAGGAGAATAGCCATGAGGGAGGGGCGTGAGGAGCCATCCCAAAAGAAGGAGATAAAGAAACAAAGTAAAGCCCTGGTGTGGCTCAGTGGTTGAGTGCTGACCTATGAACCAGGAGGTCATGGTTCGATTTCCAGTCAGGGCACATGCCCAGGTTGTGGGCTCGATCCCCAGTGTGGGGCATGCAGGAGGTAGCTGATCAATGATTATCTCTCTTCATTGATTTTTCTATCTCTCTCTCCTTCTCCCTTCCTCTCTGAAATCAATAAAAACATTAAAAATAAAAAGAAACAATGTAAAGAGAAGAAAAACAATTGACAATAAAAAAGAAATTGAGTAATGAAAGAGAAGACAACAGAACAGATAAACATTCTCCTTATTCAAATTTAGATTGCTAGAGCATCAAGGGCATGTTAGATCCCTGGTGTGCAGAAGAAGAATCCAAAGCTGAAGGTGAAACAAATGAAACAAGGTCACTGTAGTGTCAGGGCTGGACTACAGTCCTCCCTAATTCAGGTTGATCCCATAGTATGTTGCAGTTTTCTTTTCAGCATGATCAATCCCCTACATATAACATGTGCATAAGAATTGCTTGTGGAGTAGAGAACACAATGCAACCTGCTGACATAGTCTGAAACCACATTTGTAGTGTTTTGGAGTTATTGGGTTTTATTTCTCAAGGAGAAGAATTTAAAAATGTGTATGTATGTTTTAATTCCCCTCCATCAAACCCTCTTGTCTTTTGCATTACCAGGTACTCCCACCCCAATCCACATCACAGCCTTCCTAGCCTCTCAAAACTCTTATTTGTTTCTCCTTTTAAATCTTGTGGGTCACATTTACCTTGCTGTATTAGCATAGGCAGCTAGATATTAATAAAGGAAGGAAGCAAAGAGAGTCAGACTTTGTTGAGCCCAAGGAGCTGGAGAGCTGAATTGGACACTGTGCCTGCTCGGTTCACCAGGAAGTAACAGCTTCACACACTTACCAGGGAACCACTGGTGCATTCCCTGCCTATCACTGGGGGAAGGGATAAAAAACAATAAAGGGGGAGGTAAGCACATGCGCAATAGTAGTCTAAATGGTGACCATAGAGGCCTGTCATTCTAGTCTGGGGAAAGAATGGATTGGTCATGGGTTGGACCCATCAGAAGCCCATGAAAGCTTGGGAAGTTCATTGGTTATTTTAAAAAACCTCCTGGTCCTTCCCAAGCCCAAACTTATATAATCCTAGGGAATAGAGAAGAGCCCTGTCTCACCCAGTAACATGTGTAACCAAGGGGGTCTAGTAACGGGCCTGCAGCAGACCATGCGGGCTCCAAAAGACTATGCTTTAATATGAAGAGAAACTCTGGACACTCGCTGCATGATGGCTGCTAAAGACATCCAGGCCTTAATCCCTGCAATGTGTGGACGTTACCTTATAGGGCAAAAGGGCCATACTTATTTTATTTGGCCTTCCCTTTCACTCCTTTCCTGTTCAATAATAAACAGGTTATTACAACAGCATCAGTTCTGCTTAGGAGTCTTATTAAACGGAGGTCATTCTTAATGTCACGTAGGATTATTAAAAATGTAAGGGTTCCACCTAAAAGAGATAGAAGGTATAATTTCAAACCAGTGAAGGGGAAAAGTGAATAAGGTTTAATGAATCAAATAGAAAATGAATATTCATATGGAATAAAAATATTAACAACGTCAACAACATAGGAATAATACAGATAAACCTCAGGATAGTGGTTGCTTAAGAGGGTGGTCATTTGAGGATTTTGAATTCAGCTGGATTTTAATATTACATTTAAGAGAGAGAGAGAAGGAAGAAATGAAAGAGAGACAGTGAGGAAGGGAGAGAGGAAAGGAGAAGTGTCAGACAGACATGGCCAAAAGTTAACGTTTATACTAACTAGGTGGAAATTATATGAGTCCCATTGTCTGATATCTTATTTACTCTATTTTAAGACTATGTTATTATAACTAAAAAATGACACCAGTTATAAATTAGAAAATCTGCACACAGGTTCAGCTCTGACCCTAATCTGCTTTCTGGCCTTGGATATCACTCACCAATTTTGGGTCTCATTGTCCTCTGTTGAAGGATTAATGTATTAGGGTAGATGATCTCTTAATCACAACCTTACATATCTATGACTGTCCAGTCATCTCTCCATTTTGATTTTCTTTCTGAGCCATACAGGTGAAATGGAACAGGGATCATCTTATACAAACCTCTTCTTTTATAGAAGGGAAATTGAGGCCCAGAGCAGAGGCATGGCTCTCCCACTGTCACCCCAAGAGTTCAAGTGAACAGAGATCTGGTATGTTAAGTCCCAATTCAGACTGTTTCCATAAGCTCTGAGGTTGTTTTTCCTCTCCATGGTGGTCTGATGACAAAGGAGAGAATGTCCACAATGGAGAAGTCACCAAAATAGATAAGGACAACCTATTAGCATTAAACATTGACTAAATGCGACCCAATATCATTCTTTATTAAGTCATGCTGAGAAGTTGATGCAAGGGGGTGGTTTATAAGTCAGCACCATAGCAATTGTGAATGGACTGATTAATATGTAAACAAACAAATACTAGGAAATCAGGCCTGTTTTAATGCTTCAAATTCACAGTAACACCATGTTAACAGGAACTTCAAGTATTAACACTAATAACCATGCTAATCACAGGGATGAAAACTCCAAATTAATTCAAATGCTGCTCAATAGACCATCGTTGCATCCACACTGCCTGTTCCTTTTCTATCTGTTCAGATCTCCATGTGGTAATTAAATCCATTAAAACGTAAAACCAGCTTTTGTTCTCTAGGGGAAATGTGAAAAAGAGAGTTGAATAACATTATTGGTGATGAAACTGACTTCTCAGAAACTTCCATTACATCCAAATTGTTGGCCCTCTTTTTTGAAACAGTAGCTCTGCCACTCTGGGATCCAGCTGCCAAATGAGATGATAAAAGTGAAGGTGCTTTTTGACACTACTTTACAAAATGAGCTATTATTCTCCATGATATTTGGAAGCTCACAGGAGCTTCAATTTATTCTTTGGGTAAGGTGTGTATTGTTCATACCACACAAGAAAATAAGGTGAACGTATTGTTCCCACTAAGACCTATTAAAGGATACATTTAAGAAAGAATATAATCATGATTCTCATACAGATATAAAATGAATACATGCCAAAGATTCTTTTTTAACTCAGTAGTTAATGAAGGTTACAATGAATGCAAAAGCAAATTCATAGTACCATATATTTTCAGTCAAATATGGACTGCTGACTTAAGTTTAGAAAAGTGGTCACTATCTCCAGGTCAATTTGCACTTCTATGGACAGGAATTATTTGCTATTATTATTACTATTATTATTGGAGAAAAGAGTGGGTGTTCTTTCTCCATTGCTAGTAGACGTATCACTGGAATAAGCATTTCCAGAGGCCCCCACAGGAGGATGCTATATGGTTGAAAGCTTTATTTTCATGGAATTACAACCCTTCAGTAAAGCCAGAAGCAAAGTCAGAGTCCAAAGTTTCTGCTCCATATTGCAGCCAGGTCCAGTGCAGCATCAGGCTAGTTCCAGTCCATTAGTCCATTGTGTGTGGGAGAATGCAGGGGTGTGAGAGCCAAGAGAGCCCAAACCAAGAGCACCAGGAACCAAGAGAGCAAGGGAGCACACTCCTTTGCTTAGGGGATTAAATATCTCAAATCTTCCTGTGCTTGCAGTGGCCATGCCTACTCTGGCCAATGACCTGTTCCCAGGTGTATCTGACAGATAAGCACCTTCCCTGTTTCTCCCAGACTTTACTGGCATGTGTCTACTCTACCCCTGTCCAGTCCCTTTCCCCAGCCATCTGCAGGAAATGGACCAGTGGCTTCCCGGGGAGTGTTAAACTCTACCTTCTTGGCAAAGCTGCACCAATGTCATGCCTATAATAGTTGGCCTTCCCTTTGCTCCTTTCCTATTATTCATAAGTAGAATAGTTACAACTGTATCACTGCAACTTAATTTCTATTTGTACAGACTTGTGAAATAGCCTAGTCCAAACAAAGAGAGGCAGAGAAAACCCAAGTGGATGAGCTAATTGGGACAACCACTAAGTATCAGTCTTTTACAATTTTTCCTGCAGACCCTTTGTTTAAAGAATCCCAAACCTACTTAAAGCAGTAGCTTGTATTCTGGCATCATTATTTGCCAATTGTACAAACTTGGGTATGGAACAGGAAAACCCTGGACAGGACTCTGGGATACCTACTCAGCTGTCCTGGCTCTCCCACAGACTTACCGTGTAGGATAACATGGGCAAGCCTCCTCTGCCATCTAAATCCCAGTTTCCTAATCTGGAAAATGAGTACATTGAACCAGTTGACCACTGGTCCTATGTGAGAAACCAATGAGAGTGTGGACTGATAAGTGCTTTATACAATTGTGACAGTTGTATCCCCTAAGAAAGTGTGTTGCTATTAGACCACACTGAACAAAGAAGCATAAACATCACATGACTCTCCAACTGCTTCACCTCCTCAAATCCACTTGTTTAGAAACACATACAAAATAGGAATTGTCAGAGAGAGACAATGGAAAAAGTGTTTATGCATGCTGTGGTGGTTAATTATATGTGATAACTTGGAAGGTATTTTTGAAAGCAATTAGCATTTAATCAGCCAACTTTGAATGAACAGATTGCACTTCCAATGTGGGTAGGCCCTACCCAGTCAGTTGAAGGCCTACATAGAACAAAAAGACCAAATTCTCCCAGCAACAGAGAATTCTCTAACTACCTTAAGACTAGAATTGCACCATCAGCTCTTAGATCTTGAACCTACTAGTCCACGCTTCAGATTTTGGACTTGCTAGCTTCCATTATTGTGGGATCGAATTCCTTATACTGAATCTTATTCTTTATATACATATCTTATTGATTCTGCTTTTGTGGAGAAGTCAAATATGCTACCCATCACTCAAATGAAAGTCTCCACAGAGGTAGTAGTTGGTAGTTTTGACTGTACTCTTGGTCACTCTGGGTAGTCTCAGGGAGGTACTTTCTAGTAAGAGACTGGGAATTCTGGTTTGTGGGAGGGAGTAGGCCTAGCTAGTGGTCCCAGTAGCCATGAAGGGCATTCCATGGAACCTGGTATTCCCACCCAGAGTTTCCATCTGCCCCTCCCAAAGACTAGCTGCTACTCGTGCATTTTGCTGGCAAAAAGTAGTCACCAGCAACATGTCACACCCCTCCCCCCGCGTCCCCAATTAAACCTTATCAGAGTTAGTTAAAGAAAGAATTATGGTTGGCAAGGTGCAACCCAACTAACTCCAGCATGACTTTCATTTGCTAACAATTACACCCAATTTCAGAGAGACTGGGAGCCACTGATGCAAGCTCACATTTCCACATGACCAGATTTCTTGAGGATTCTCCTAGGAAATACTAAGTGAGGCATGTGATGAAGAATAGATTACAAGGCAAAGAGTTACCTGAAATGTTGGCTAACTTGAAAAGCAGTGCAGATCTTGGTGTGGTCAGAAAAGTGAGATGGAGACTACCAGTTCTGCAACCTCAAAGCTGTATAGTTTTGGATAAGTGGCTTCACTTTTCTGAACTTCTGAAAATGGAGATACTACATAGGCCTATTATGAGAACCAAATGAATGTGCAAATATGAAGGGCTTTTTTATACTTTTAAAGCAAGAGCCAGCAAACTTTTTCTGAAAAGAGCCACATAGTAAATAACTCAAGCTTTGGGGATCGTACAGTCTCTGTTGCAATTACTCAATGCTGCCATTGTAGTGTGAAGGCAACTGTAGATTATTCATAACAAATAAGTTCCACTATGTTTTGAAAAAACTTTATTCATGGGCAATGAAATCAAAACTTTATATAATTTTCATGTGTCATAAAATATGATTCTTCTTTGGACTTTTTCCAACCATTTAAAATACAACCATTCTTAGTTCTAGGTCAGACAAAAAGAGGAAGTAGGCCATATTTGGCCACTGGGCCATTGATTTCAAAGTGTTATGTACATATAGAAAACACAGTAGGGGAAGGAGTTTTGCAAAATGGTGCTAACACGGAGTGACTAGAGGTCTGAGAAGAGAGGCCAGCATAGGTAGGGCAATCAGGGAAGGAATTCACAGAAGGTGAGCATTTGGTTTGAGCCAGAAGAAGGAGTAGGATTTCAATAGGTCAGGCCATTGATGGAGGGATGTAAGAATGTGGGCACAGAGGAGTCAAAGACACCTAATGAAAGACAATCAGAGAGAGGAACGTGGTAGTCATGGCCAGTGTCAGGACTCCAGCCAGAGGTCCCTGGCTCCCACTCTAGTGACCGTTCCAATTTTAGCTGCCTGGTAAATTATGTGGGCAAAGAGAAAATTTAGAAATGCCCTGCTCTAGGAGAACTTGTCAGATTGGGAGATAAAAAGACATTCTGGAGAAAGTTATTAGAAAATAACCTAACAATTGACATGACAGAAACAATGATAAAATAATAATCAACTTTAATTGAACACCTACACAATTAAACATTAGGTATTCTGTAAGCATCTCATGTGAGACTCATATAACCTTTGAAGTTCAGGTTATTTGTTTTACCTCCATCTTACTTTTGAGGAAAGTAAGAGAATGTCCCATTGGGTTCAGTGACCGTCCTTACCAACAATAAACCCTTGCATATTATTTTACAAGACTCTTAGTGGGGATTGAGAGAAATATGGTGAGTGATAATCTAAGGACTACAGCAGTGTCCTCAAGGGTGGGCAGCGAGAGTGCTTCAGGGAGTAATTAGCACAGAGGTGGTCCCTGTGGATGACTCAGTACCAGCCTGACTGTTTGGAGTAGTAGTTGTAGATTTTGTACATCTATTGGCAAGCTTGGAGTGGTTCATAAAAATGTGTATTGATGCCTTTCTGGGGACTGCATGCTCTAGAAGGAGTCATAGTGGCAGTAACATGGGGCTTAGGAATAATTAAATAACATTTTCAGCTCTCCCAAGAGCCATTAGACTAAAACAAATAAGCAGGTGAGAAGAGGAAGCTGAGACTTATTTGAGCTTTGTTAATATGCCTTTAATCAACATACCTCCCACCCCACCACCAGCAGCAGCCTGTTCCTGCAATCTGGGGAGACTGTATACTCACAAAGCTCCCATTCAAGTGCCATGGAAGCTAACACAATGCAGCAATCAGACAAGACCCGGCTTCTCCATAACGCTACACCTGCACCTGTTATCACAGCAGGAACTTCTTTATCCACCCTTAGAAACTTACAAAATGGAGGAGGTTGTCCATAATCAGTTATTTTCCAGCATCTGGGGGTATAGAGATATAAGCTAATATCAAAGGCAAATTGCCCTCTTTTTCTGGAGAACCAGTGAGTCCTTGTGGATCTGGGCAGCTAGAGGTCAGCCATGTGGCATGGGCATGACTAAGTCCCTTGGACTGTGAGCCAGCTGTGAGGGTGGGAGTCGGGGTGGTATTCATGGCTGTAGCTGGAACCAGAGGGGTGGGAGCTTCATTAGCATCCACCCCACCACTGTTGGGGAGAACGCATGAGCTGGCTCGTCAGGTGCGGAAGGAGGCTGAATGCTTTTTTGATTGCTGTAATTGCGGCAAATTGGACGCTTGAGAGTGCCTTTTTAAGGAGAAGAATCTTGTGGATGAGACATGGGGAAGGGGCACCTCTTCGGATTCCTCTCCTTTGTCTCATGTGTATGAGATAATTCCCCAGCCATTATGGATTGTGAATGGGCTGCTAATTTTAGTTGAACAAGCCGAACAAAGACCCTGGTTGGTAGATGCGGAAGGTGATTCATCTGATACGCTGTTTGTATGGTGAAAGCTAAAAGTCTTGACTGGAGCACCTGATTGTTTCCATCTTCCCATCCAAAGAGCTGGAGAATTTCTTAAGTGGCTGTCTCATCATTAGCACCAAACATGGACTCCAGTACCTTCTTTTCTGTTTAAGGTACTTCCTTCTTGGGTGCTTTGAGTGTGGATATCCTTCTCTAGGTCTGCTTAATCAGAAAGAATAAGGAAAGCAACAGTGAAGTCAAAATCAGTGAAAGACCACAAGTAAAAGCTACAGGGACCAACATCAAATGGTCTTTGATAACTTTGTGGAAAACAGACAAGAGTAAAGAGGATTTGGGAACCTAAATGGGACTAGAAGTTCAAGAACTTTCCAGGAAGGTTGACTGGAGAGTACTGGTTCCTTTTATTGGCTTATTTATTATGAGTGGTTCTTGGACTTGTTGAGTTGAGAGCTGTAGGGTAATTGGTTTATTTTGTGTGGGTTTGTTGTTGTTTTGATTTTTCTACCATAATAGCCAAAAGAATACTGTACTTGATCCAAAACTGGCTTTGCTTATTTACTTGTTGTTTCCCTTCAGTAAGGTACTCTATTTTGTTGGCCTTCATGTAGCCAAACTCATCCCAGTTTGCCAGAGACTGTCTGTTTTTAGCACTGGAAGTCCTGCAGAGTAAGAAACCCCTCAGTTCCAGACAAACCATATTCCCTGCTTCAATGGGGCAGGATATCAAGGGGTAAGAGAATTGAAAGGCAGGACTTAGGCTTAATGAGCTTTGGGTATAAGACAAAAGCCCTGATGTTATCTTCATATCCCATTTTTCATAAAGCTCTGTCTTAAAACACTACCATTGTCCTTCTCCTGAAGCATATATGCCCTCAGCCTTTTTTGTACTTATCAATGCAGTTTTCTTTTCTGTGAGCAGTCTGAGGGTGAGGACTACTACTGAATAAAGGCAGAGCACCTGGCATGTCCTCAATAAATGTATTATTGAAATAGATTCATCAGCCTCTTGACTATTCAGATAAACACCCCCTTGAGATCTCTGTGAGAACCAGGAGGCTTGAATGGCAGAAATAGAAAAGAATAGGTCCAGGCCCTTGTCAATCTTCTCCTACACATTTGCTGTGTGACCTTGAATAAATTACTTTCCATCTGTGTCTCAGTTTTCTGACAAATATTAAGAGAAATGGATAATGTAGTGATTTTGTACTATTCCTACTTAGCTAAGCTAAATCTATAAACCCTAAAATTTACTTCTCTGCATGGTTCAAAGTTAAGATTAGAATTTTGTTCCCTATATAGTTCCAAGTTAGAGTTGGCCACAAGTTAGTGTTCCAAGTTAAGTCACATGAGTTTTGAAAAGGGTACATTGTATATGGTTGTACTCTAACAATGAATAGGGCAGGCACTTGTTATAGCTCATACATACTGTCACCAGCATGCTGGCTGACTAGATTGTTATGGGGAATAGTTGGGCCTTCAGATCCTCCAGCTCCTGCCAGATCCCTCCCCTTCTTCAACTTCTCTGAGTCCCAAACCAAGTGTGTAGATGGTGCTCTGTGCTGCAAGTTGCCTACTCATCTTGTAGGTCAACAGCATAATTGAGATTAAAGAACGTGAGAGACACTGTTCCAGCTAATTATTACAGGTGCTAGTCTGTTCTTTGTATCTCCAGTTTATGTCTATCTTTCCTTCTATATTCCTTTCCTTCTATATTTCTAGCCCTGTCAACTTCAGGCCTAGCACCAAGTGCAGAAATTATAGCCTTAAATAGCCAACATAACCAGCTTCCACAATTGCGTATGGTCTAATTCTTGTAATGTATATTCCTTATTTTATATCACTAGAAGTGATTCTGTTTCTCTGCCTCCTGGAGAATACAAATATTCAGTGCATGCTTACTATATGCCAAACATTTTCTCAATGTTTCCCCTAATTAATTTATTTAAACCTTACAAAAATATCTTGTGAGGTAGGAACCATCCCCATTATATACTATTTCCATTTTATAAATTAGAAAACTGAAGCACTGGGAAGTTAAGTAGCTTTCCACAAGTCATGCAGCTTTTAGGATGCTGAGCCAGGATTCACACTCTGGACATTTGCTGGAGTCTGTGCCTTTAGCCACTGGGTGACACCATTCGTAGAATGAAAGGCTGTGCTAGATAGATATCCCCAGAGTCTCTTCCAGTTTCAACTATATGACATAGGTTTGTATTTAATTTTTAATGCCCAGAATAGGGTATCTCAAATTACAGTCTAAGAATTACCTACATCAGAATCACCTGGGAAACTTGTTAAAGCACCAGATCCCTTGAACCCCATAGGTTGGGGGTAGGAGGGGCTTTATGCTGGTTTACAGATTTTTAATGTGATTTTGGTGCACACTGAGGTCTGAGAACCACTCACTGCCCTAGAAGAATAATAGATGATAGATAGATAGATAGATAGATAGATAGATAGATAGATAGATAGATGATAGATAGATAGATAGATAGATAGATAGATAGATAGATATGTTTTGTGTGTTTTTTAAAGAAAAAGTTGAAATGATTACAGTTAGAGGTGACCCTTTGTCCAGGTCTACATTTAAGGGAGGGTTGAGCTGCAGCCTCAAGTCTATAGTTAAGAAGATACACACAATGGAGCTGGTGACAGAGAGCTCTGGCAGAATTTGTCTCTGCCCTTCTCCGAACCACCCCTAGAAACAGCTTTGGAGAGGTCTTCAGTGAGATACGTCATCAGCCTGCCCCACGACAGTGCCAGGAAGCAATTAGAGTGGCAGCAGCCACTGGGGCAACAGTGTCATTTGCATTCTGTTTTTCCTACCAGCCCTCTGTTGTCCACCACACATTGTTAATTAAAAGTGTCTCTCCCCTCTCCATGGGTTCATCAGTCATTTATCTTCTCTTGGGAAGTCATGCTAGCCAGAGATGGTGACCTTCTCTATTAGCAGCCTCTGGGCCCAGGCTTCCAGAAGCAGAACAGACACAGGCTGCACTAATTGGAGTTAGAAGAAGGCATGATGATAGAAAACCTCTTCAGGGCAGCTAATGGTCATCATTCACAGGCATGCGGGGCTGATAATGAGGGCCTCCTCTGGCAGTAGCAGGGCCTCCGACACTAGCACTGCTGCTACAAGGCCAGGAGCAGGCTCCCGGCCTAACATGGCCTTTCACAGGCAGAGGGTTTTAACAGTTTGCAAGGGGCTTTCTATGTACTGTCTCATTTGAGCTTCTTCCCACCAATCTTGGAATGAAGAACCAAAGCAACTTAGAACCTGACTGGGGAAAATGTTAATAATAATTAGTTTCCTATCTTTATTGATACACTTCTCTCACAAAACAGGTCATATTTTTTTTCTGATTCATTTTTCAATTAAATTTATTGGTTAATAAAATTATATAGGTTTCAAGTGTATAATTCTATAGTACTTCATCTGCATATTGCATTGTGTATCCAACACCCAAAGTTAAATATGTCACCATATATGACCCCAATTTACCCTTTACTACTTCCCCTCACCCCTTCCCTCTGGTGACCACCATATTGTTGTCTGTGTCTGACTTTTTGTTTGTTTGTCTTATTTGTTCATTTGTTGTTTTTAGTTTTATATCCCACATATGAGTGAAATCATTTTTTACTTTTCCTAGATGTGGCAGTATGAGGCAAGAATTAGATTCTAACCAGGTGCCAGGTATTATATTTGGCAAATTGCTTAGTGGTATTATTTAATCCTTATAATGCTCCTCTCCCCCTGATATCATCAGTTTCATTGGACAGATGGGGAAACAGGCTCAGAGAGGTTATGTAGCAACATTTGAAATTATTGCAAAAATAATGTCATGAGACTTGTAGGAGGCCTGGTGTAACTGCATGATTTAGGTAGAAGCATTAGCTGAGAAATAGCTGGTTGCTGAGAATGCACCTTGGACCAACCTCCTGATGGCAAACTTAAGACCAGGAACTGATCAACTTTTCTTCTTGCCTGAATCAGTTACATTGCCAAGCTGAGGGGAAAGGGAAACTTATCTCTTGTTTGTTTGTTTTTTACTTTGGAATAAGGCTAAACCAGAAAGGTGACTCGTGTGTGTGTGTGTGTGTGTGTGTGTGTGTGTGTGTGTGTAAGAACTTATCCTTTGCATTTCTCAGTTGTCCTGAGAGGACTTGACCTATGGCTGCTCCATCCCACATTGTTTTTGTCCCAGTCTCAGATGCACATACTAGTAAACATGAACTCTAAATTCTTATACTCTCATTTGGAAGGTATTTTGGAGTAAATTTAAATCAAGCTCCTACTAGTGCAGGAATCACTTCTAGGGTCAGGGAGATCACTATGTACTCAAGTATCCTCTCCCTTTGCTGGACATCTTGTATTTTCCCAATTCTTGTGACAAATAAGCCGGTGAAAGCAGCTATTGTTTCCTATTCTCAAAGCCAAATTTGAATCTTACAATTTACCATACCAATGGTGAGGAAAGACCAGCCCAGAATTTGCCTAACATCAACAAGAAGGAGAAATCTTCCCTGAACAGACTCATCTATACCTCTGGAAACATGGCCAGCCAGTGCTCTGGGTCTTGATCAATCCAAGTAACAAGTGTTCTTAACTTGTTATTCAAGGCTCCCCACAGTCAAACTACTTCAAAGACTATAGTCAAAACTAACACAGAATTCCAAACCAACCTCCCAACAACGCCCAAATGAGTTTTCCCATATCTGGCTAGACTGGTCTACTCAGCACCTTCCCAGCACCCTGGCACATTCCTTTCTCTCCCAGCACCCTGACACAGTCCCTCCCTGTTGTTGTCCCTTCCTGTGCCTCCTTTGCCCACTATTATATTTTTTCAGGACCAGTTCAGTACTCCCCTCCTTTCTAAGTTGAGACCTGACTGATTCTCTTCACATGTAGAGGGAAAGATACAAAGGAGAAATTGCTTGTGCAGTCTCCACCCCACAACCTGCAGTGCCCAGGACAGATATGCACTGAGTCAAGTTAGGAGAACCTGGGTACTATAGTTCCTAATTGTAAGAATTTGGCCCGCTCACTTTAGCTCTCCAAATTCCATGGTCTTTATCTAGAAAATGAGGATAATTCTACTTCACAAAGTTTTTTTAATTAAGTGATATCTAGTATTTACCCAACAGGAATTTGTCAAGGGTTTTCTAGGTGCCAAATAAACAGTGACTGATGTATAGTAGATGATTAGTAAATATTACTGATTGTTATAAAATATTTATTAAATAGATTTGTGGTACTTGTCTGGGTAGGGTAAAGAATTATTAGATTAAACATAGATTGTTTCCATAGTCTTTTTTCCTTCTTGTCTTTTTTGACTATGTATTTAGACACAAAAGAAGAGAAATGGAAACAGAATTAATGATTTAACATTTTATGTTTAATATCTCATTCATTATCCATATCCTGTGTCCAATCACTTGGATTTCTATTAGATATACAACTGAACTATCTAGAATTAAAATGATAGGTATGAGCACGAATATGTTTTCTTATCTTTTTTGCATCCATGAAAGTAACATTTGTCAGGTAACATTTTATTAAGCCAGCCTCAATGTTTAGATAAGAAAATAGACTTGTGAAGGAAATGGTAGTTATCTTGAAATAGAGAAAGCCTCTCATAAAAGATGACCTTGTCTGTGTGTCCTCAGGGGAAAATCATTACTGGTGAATGGAGGTTATAAGAAGATAGATTTTCCTCCAAGATATAGTAAGATGAGGCAGCACATTCTTTTAAAGGTGACTGTGTATGATTGTATGGTTGGGGTTATGTTGGGAACCATGGAATTAATAATTTAAGGCAAAAGACTTTTATGGTTCTGGCAAGCATTAAGACTGAGTAGGAGAGAGACAAAATGTTATCATTTAGTAATGGCAGTTCCATTGATTCCATTTTTCATTGAGAAAAACCCATTGTCCTAAACCATTCTTAGGCCCACACAAACATGCACACATACAAAAACGCACCCTGGTGTTTATCCTTGGGAACTGGTTCTATTTTAATAGATTCCTAACAAAAGAAACTGAAGCCTCAGACTTCACAAGGGAGTAAAAAAGAAAATCTCAAAAGACAATTCCATGTTCAGCTTTCCCTAGGGATTTAACACCCATCCTGTGCCTGTTCTATTAAATTTGACTAATGACCAACATTAGTGAAGGTTTGAGGTGCTGAGACCAAGTGATTAAAACTTAAGTCATCTTATATCAGGAAGGGGCAAAGGCTCTAGGGGAAATATCTCTTCCTTCATGAAGAGGCAAGGTAACCTAAAAGAAAAGTAGGGTGAAGGTGGACATTTGGATGGAGAGCTTTGAACAATAAACTTGATATTGGAGAGGAGGAAATCCTTGAACTGAAGGCAAAAGATCCAGATTGAAAGATTAGAAAGTAGACATAGAAGATCCTTCACCAAGTCTTTAAGTTTTTTCAGTTTTGAGATTTAAGGCAATGTTTACATTTGCTGTGATTATACTTTCTGTGTAATAATTCTTTTCCCAAATCATTGAAAGTCTTTTTAAAAAAATGGTACCTTAGCTGGTTTTGCTCAGTGGATAAAGTGTCAGCCTGCAGACTGAAAGGTCCCAGGTTTGATTCTGGTCAAGGGCACATACCTGCATTGTGGGCTCAGTCCCCAGTAGGAGGTGTGCAGGAGGCAGCCAATCAATGATCATTCTCATAATTGATGTTTCTATCTCTCTTTCCCTCTCCTTTCCTCTTTGAAATCACTAAAAATATATTTTAAAAAAGAAAAAGAAAAATATTATATGTATCCATACACCCAGAGATACTGGTGTTGAGAAAATGAAGGAACAGAGTGGCAAGAGAAAAGGAGAAAGCCCTCCTGCTTCATCTGTACCTTCTACTTCTGTACGTACCTTTTGGATGTCCCAGCAGACAGGGTGTGCTAGACTGAAAAACAAGCCATACCCTATCAAGTGATGGAGTTAATTTCCACAGCATGAATCTGAGTTGGCTTTGTGATTTGCTTTGACCAATAGAAATGTGGCAGAAATAAAGTGCTATTTTCAAGGGCAGGTCTCAAGAGGCCTTGAAACTATGTTTTTAACCTCTTGGAAAACTGCCTAGAGACCACCATGTAAGAAGGACAGTATAAGCCTAGTGAAGAAAGAATAGTCATGTGGAGGAGAACGGAGGAGTCCCAGGCAATGGTCAGCACCAACTTCCAGACATGAGAGTGAGGCCACCTTGCCCCTTCCAGCCCAGTCAAGCTTTCCATCTGCACATAGGGGCCCAGGAGAAACCAGCAGAGCAACTCTCCAACCAATGCTCAGAATCATGACAAATAATGATTTATTTCTTGTTTTAAGCCACTAAACTTTGGGAGACTTATTAATCATCAGCCCATTTATAGATGATGCCCTGGGATCCTGAAGGACAACAAAAGAGAAGCCAGAAATGTAAAGAGAGCTCCAGTGTTAGGGAGTACTCCAGAAGGGGCAGAGCCATGAGCAAAGAGAGGAAGAAATCTCTGCATTTCTGTATGAATTAGAGAAAGCAGCTCTCTGAAAAGAGAACAAGGGATTCAGCAGACACATAAGACACTAATGAAAGAAGGAATCTCTATTAGGACTAAGAATGGCATGGACTGCTTTAAGAGGAGCTGAGTTCTCTAACATCTGGAGTATTCAAGAACAGGCAAGGAGGGTGGTTGAAGAAGAGAATCGGAGGTCTATGCAGTTGGCTCTCTGAACTCACCAGGCATCTGAATCCTATTGGAGAAGATGGTAGTATATGCATAATGATGTCAATAAACCTGTCATGTTATCTTGAAAGATTTCTGGTTTATCGAAAGCAGCAGTAAAGTGCTTGTGAGTGAGGCAGTTCCTCTGTGTGCATAGCATTGCTTATCTACATTCATCTGGCCAGGGTGGGCTGAGCATGCAGACCACACAATAAGCACCAGAGGACCGTGAGAATGGATCACTGGGGAAACATCAGGCTCTAAGAAAATAAGGCTTCTGGACAGGGATTACATCTTTTTTGAGTCTCTTTTTGAGCCCAGGCCCTGTTGCTACCATTAAGTGAATTTGCAACATGATCATAATAATGACAACAGCAAGAATAATAACTGTAATAGATAACACTTCAACTCCCCGTTGGCCTCTTACTGCCTGCAACAAATCTGTTGCTGAGATGAGCTGTCTCTCTCTTCCCTTCAGAGAGCATCCATGGAATGCCAAGGGGTGTGTTTGGCAAAGTACTGTTTCCTTCCAGAAGCAGGTAGACTTCCCTTGAGGATAAAATTTCCTTATAAGAAAGTCTGCAATCTTATGTGTGCTCATTACGCTGCCTTTCACTAATATTCTAAGGAGGAAATTAAACCTTGTGACATGCTTATCAAAGGTTGTTCTGTTTTTTTTAAAAGAAATACAATGAGGCTCCTATGACTGAGTTTATTCACACTGAATTCCATGCCATCACCCTCATTGGGGCAGGAGGGCTCCGAAGTGGAAAATACTTGAAAAAGAATAAATAGAAATTGTACCGTCAACTCTTCAGGGTTGAGCAGCATGCATGAGAACAATATTTCAAAGCAAAGAAATAGGAACCCAGCAAAAATATTTCCAAGGGAAAACAATGAGGGGCTGGTGAGGCCTGCACTCAAACCTCCTCAAAGGAATGGAATCTCAGAAGTACATAAATGTAGGGTCTTCTCTTGAGAAATAGAGCCTATTCAACTAGAGGGCAGTGTCTCTCCTCTGTCTATCTGAGAGACAATCTCCCAAACAGAATCATTGCTTCCTCGCCTTGAAACCTACCTGAGAGGAGATGCACTATGGGAACAATTGAAAGGCTGGTCTTGCCAGTAGCTTGCTGGGTGACCTTCATCAAACTGCTTTCCTTCTCAGAACCTTGTATTATTAGTCTGTAAAGTAAAACGGTTTATTTCATATGTATGAATTGGTGAAATCTGTGCATCACATCCTCTCAACTTCACTCTATTTTGCAAAGATTCAAGGGGACACATAATGAATGAATTCAATTTTGTAATTTAGAGGATGTGGCTAATAAGGAAGGATGCCCCTTTCCCTTAGTGATTGTTAAAGGAACTCTCCCATTTCATACTGGAAGCCGAGATGTGGAGAAGCCAATAAGAAAATGGCTTTAGGGGCCCGGGGAGGACTGTTGGGTTACAATGGCCCAGTGAGAGGGCACCAACATATAAATTAGAGTTAGTCCAGACTGAGATGCAGCACACATGAAGGCAGAGAAGTTATGATTAAGAAACAATGATTTCACATTAGTGGTCTGTACCTAGGAAGGTCTATGTGGAATTATTCAGGTTCCTCCAGAGTCCAATGAATAGGAACCTAGAATTGGAAGGGCAGGAAGCTAGGAGTTGGAGTTTGGCAAGAAAAGGGGTTAGTATGGTGCCAGGGTTGTTCTAATTAAGAGGCAAGCCCAGAGAGTTAGCCCACAGGGAGAGGCATATCAAAGATCAACCCAAGTGAGATAATACCAGCCAGTGTGATGGCAATGATGATGAACTGGGTGCCTCAAAGACCCAGTTCTAGCTCTGTTGTACAAACACATTTCTCTGAGCCTAGTTTCTGTAAAATGAGAAAAATAATCCTATCTCATGAGGTAAAATTATAAAGTTTGCATAAAAACATGAGTGGGAAAATACATTGATAACTAAAAGTTTTATAAAACAATAGTCATAAGACATGACTGTAAAGACTGGTGAAGAAAAGGGGGGTTCATAGATTAATACCACTTACAAAAAAAATTTCAAATGTACTGAATCCTCCCTCCTCAATACACACACAAACCAAACACAGTAATCCCCAATCCACAAAAGTAGAATCTTAGATTTAAAGATAAAGGACTCTAAAACCCTTTACCATTCCTGAGTCCATTTAAGTGGTGGGGTACGAGATGCCTGTGAAAGCTTACTGTCC
Organism: Myotis lucifugus; assembly: GCF_000147115.1. Classification (NCBI taxonomy): domain Eukaryota; kingdom Metazoa; phylum Chordata; class Mammalia; order Chiroptera; family Vespertilionidae; genus Myotis; species Myotis lucifugus. The sequence goes on from NW_005871062.1 coordinate 7,490,182, forward strand.
TCTACAAAGCACAGACACAGTCCCTGGCATAAATACATTTCTCTGGCCTTCGAACCCCTAATCTTTTGTGGAGGAGGGTAAGTGGAGAAGGGAAACGAGCTACTAAAAAATTCCCAGCTGAAAGGCAAACTTGGGCCATAGCTTTCTAGATCCTCAGCCGACCCAATCCTTAGACCGCCCCCCCCCAAAAAAAAACCCACTTTTTAAAAAAATAAGAATTCCTCAAGCTGTTGAATTCACCACCACCTTTTGAACGTGCATACCGTTAACACTCCTGGAGTGAGAGAATTTTGTAGAGAGAAGGAACAGAATTTTTTTCAGCTTTATTGAGTTATAATTGACAAATAAAATTGTAAGATATTGAAAACATAAAGCGTGATGATTTGATATATGTAAACATTGTGAAGGGATTGCCCCCGTTAAGTTAATTAATCTCTGCCTGGCTTATTTCTCTTAGCATAATGCCCTGCAGGTTCATTCAAGTTGTTGCAGGTGAGAGAATTTCCTTTTTTTAAAAAAGTCTGAATAAGAATTCTTTTGAAAGCTGATTAATATATACATACCCACATCATATATAAACATCACATATACAATCTGTATATATAAAATGTGACATATATAAAATGTGACATACATACTGACACTTAGGTTGTTTTTACACCTAAGCTTTTGTGAATAATGCTGCAATTAACATGAGAGTACACATATTTCCTCAAGATAATGATTTTGTTTCCTTTGGATATAGTCCCAGACGTGGGATTTCTGGATCATATGGTAGTTCTATTTTTAATTTTTTTTGAGGAATCTCCATACTTAGTTACAGTACCAGTTTACATCTCAAGCAACAGTACACATACCTTGATCAGCATTTGTTATCTCTTATCTTTTCTGATAAGGAAGAGAATTGGGGCAAGACCTCTAGAGAGGGCAGGTAGTGCCTTATCTTGCCAGTCAGCTAAAAATCCACTTGAAAACTCCAGTTCTCTTTAAGGAGGTTTGACTGAGTGATGAGACCTCACAGCCAGCCTAAGAGGAAAGATTTGTAATGAGGCATAATTTACATACACAGATTTCAAGTGTACAGATAAATTTTATCTAGTAGTATTTTCCTTTGGCCTGGAGAACTCCCTTAACAGTTATTGTAGTGCAAGTCTGCTAATGAAGAAGTCTCTCTTCTTTCATTGTCTTTATTTTGACTACATTTCAAAAACATTCTCTTTGGATATGGATTTCTAGATTGATAGGTTCCCACTCTCCCCTGCTAGCAAATCAAAAATGCTGTTCCAATTTTCTCTGGTTTAAATTCTTAACCCTTTGAATGCCAACCAATATCCTAGGAACTATGCTAAAATTGCCAAGGCATTTTTGCTGATTTTACAGCAGTTTAGGAAAAAATTATGAATCCACTTACAAAAAAATGAAGTTACATATTCAAAAACTTAAGGAAACCTTTACTACATTGACATATTTAGCAATATCATCATCACTAATAAAAGCAGACTTAGAACTGGACGCCATTTCGAAGCTTTGATAGCGCTCCCGGCACTTTTGGCGAAAGACAGGAGGAGCGCTATTGCGCTCCCTGGCACTCTAGGGGTTAATTGTTTCTGATGAGAAATCAGTGAAATTCTTATAGTTGTTTTTGTTTTGTTTTGTTTGTTTGTAATCTTAAAAGCCCAAGTGGTTTGTAAGATTATTTGTTTATCATTTGTTTAACACATTGTAGTTTATAACAATCTACACTAATAAAAGACAAAGATGCTAAATGACTGTACCTTCGCTATGCCCCAAGCCACGCCCACCAGCCAATCAGAGCGACTATATACAAATTAACCCAACCAAGATGACGGCGGCCAGCCACGGAGCTGGAGCAAGCAGGAGGCTTGGTTGCCCCGGCGATGGAGGAAGCCAAGCTTCCTGCCTGCTCTGGCCAGCTGTGGCCTTCACAAAAGGCAACAAAGTTTCAATTATAGAAGCTAAATAAATCCCAGATACCTGCTTCCAGCCAGCCTCCACTGGGAGCTTGGGTGGCTGGGGGCTGTGGCCAGCCTGCAAACAATCATCAGCCCCTCACCCAGGATGGCCACACCCTCATGGGGTGAGGGTCCCTGCTGGGGGGCTTGGCCAGCCTGCAAACAGCCATCAGCCCCTCACCCAGGCTGGCCAGGCACCCCAGCAGGACCCCCCTCCCTGAAAGGGGTGTGACCAGCTTGAAAACGGCCCTCAGCCCCTCACCCCGGCTGGCCAGGCACCCCAGTGGGGACCCCCACCCTGAAGGGGGTGTGACCAGTCTGAAAATGGCCCTCGGCTCCTCACCCAGGCTGGCCAGGCACCCCAGCGGGACCCCCACCCTGATCCGGGACACCCTTCAGGGCAAACCAGCCAGCCCCCACCCATGCACCAGGCCTCTATCCTATATAATAAAAGGGTAATATGCAAATTGACCCTAACAGCAGAATGACTGGGAATCACTGGTCACTATGACACACACTGATCACCAGGGGGCAGACACTCAATGCAGGAGCTGCCCCCTGGTGGTCAGTGCGCTCCCACAGGGGGAGCTCTGCTCAGCCACAAGTCAGGCTGCCAGCTGCCAGTACAGCGGTGGTGGTGGGAGCCTCTCCCGCCTCCTCAGCAGAGCTAAGGATTGCCAACTGCAGCTAGGCCTGCTCCCCGCTGGCAAGTGGACATCCCCCGAGGACTCCCGGGCTGCCAGAGGGATGTCTGACTGCCAACTTAGGCCCAATCCCCCGGGGAGCGGGCCTAAGCCAGCAGGTGGTCATTCCCCGAGGGGTCCCAGACTGCGAGAGGGCACAGGCCAGGCTGAGGGACCCTCCCGAGTGCACAAATTTTTGTGCACCGGGCCTCTAGTTTGATTATAACCAACTGTAGTGTGGTGTAGTGTGTATATGTGTATCCTGCTTGAAGCACACTAAGTTTCTTTTATCTGTGGGTTTATATTTTGTATGTTATTTAAAATTTTTCAACTATTACTTCTGTAAATATTTCCTCTGCCCCAATTTCTCTTGTCTCCTACTGGTGTTTCAATTATATATACATTTGACTCCTTAATATTACACCACAGAACAATTGTTCCTGAGATGTTTTTTTCCAGCATTTTATCTCTGTGTTTTCATTTATATAATCTCTTGTTCTGTCTTCAAGTTTATTAATCTTTGTGGTGCATTATCTAATATATGTTAAGCTCATCTCATGAGATTTTTATTTCAAATATTTATTTTTCAATTTTACAATTTCCATTTTGTTTTAAATTCCCCTTTCTTTCTTAAGATACCTACTTGTTCACCCATTGTTGTAATGTTTTTCTTTAAATTATCCTATATAATAAAAGCCTAATATGCAAATCAACTGAATGGTGGAGCAATCAGTGGAATGACTGGTAGCTATGACACACACTGACCACCAGGGGGGCAGACATTCAATGCAGGAGCTGCCCCCAGCCTGCAGACCCCAGGCCAGTCAAGGCAGGTACCAGTGGGATGGGGGGGTCGATTGCCCCACCAGTTGCCCCACAGAGGGAAGTGACCAGCTGTGGCATAAGGACGGGGCAGGTGAGGGGGCAGCTCCAGGCTGGCCAAGGCAGGTGCCAGTGGGGGCCTCCCAATCACCCCACTGGTTGCCCCACAGATCGGCCCTAATCACCGGCCAGGCCTAGGGACCCTACCCATGCACAAATTTTGTGCACTGGGCCTCTAGTTGAATATAATTATAATAGTTGTTTTAAAATTCTTATTTGCTAATTTTATTATCTTCCTTATTTCTTCATTTGTTTCTATTTTTTCTGGTTTTTATATAACACTAGGGGCCCAGTGCACAAATTCGTTCACCTTGAAAGGAACTGTGGGCTGCAAGCCTGCAGTGGGCACAGGGGTGGGTTTCGGCCCATTTTCCGAGTCCCCACCCAGCCCCTCCCACCGTAGCCCTTGTTCCCCTGTCTGCTGGCAGCCCCGCTTCCACCACTGCCACTCCCAAGTGCTGATAGTGCCAGCCCCTCTTGCACTCGCTGAGGCACCCCGCTTGTACCTGCTGCTGGCACCAGCCCTAATTGCTCCATGCCATCAGCAGGTGTGAGCGGGGCTGGCACTGTCAGTGGGTGAGAGCAGCGGCTGCTGCCCTGATCACCCCTCAGGAGCAAGGGGAGGTGGAGAAGCCCTCAGGGGCGATATGGGCCAGCAACCACTGCTCGCACCTGCTGATAGTGCCGAGCAATAGGGACCGGCACGAGGCACCAGCAGCAGGAGGTAGAGAAGCCCTCAGGGGAGATTGGGGCTGGCAGCTGCAGCTCGCATCCACTGACGGCACCAAGTGATCAGGGTTGGCACCGGGTGCCAGCAACAGGTGCAAGCATCTGGTGGGACCGTGGCTTGTGGGAGCAAAGAATTATCAGTAACCATCAGAGGCTCACCCCAATGACAGCAACCGGCACCCTGCCTTGGTCTGGCACTCCCGCTCACTTGCTCCACCACCCCACCATGGCCGACGCCCACCATGTTCTGCGTGCGCCCCCTTGTGGTCAGCGCACATCATAGTGACCGGTTGTTCGGTTATTCCACTGGTCTATTTGCATATTAACCTTTTATTATATAGGATATTTATGCTCATTTGCATATTCAGTAAGCTTGATTATATTGTTGACTTATAGTTACTACATTTTTTAATGATTTTTGTCTTCTTTCATAATTGAGTTTAGTGTTTTGTTCCATCAAGCATTTAATTTGCTAATGGATTAACTTAGTCCTTTCAAGATTTGTTTAGAAACTTTTAAAGGTAATAGAATGACTATTACCCTAGAATTTAGGCTAATTCTATTCCTAAAGTGTTGACTTTATACAGGTTCTATAGAATTTATGAGATGTTCCGCAAAGTCCCTCTATTCTGGTTAGTCAGAATGCAAATATCTCTCAGACCTATGAAATTTCTGGTGTTTGTTCAGCTCACAGTTCCCAGTAGTTATTTTCTTCTGATAGATGTTTTTAGTTTAGTGTCATGCAGTTTTTCTCTGCACAAACACAGGTCAGTATTTAGCCAAAGCCTCAAGGGGCTTCCTCAGCAAAGTTTCAGAGTCACTGTGCATAGTTCTCTTCTCCCTCTTCCTCTGTTTCAGAAAATTCTAGAGCATCAGTTGTCCTGAATTCCAATCTCTATCCTTTTAGCTCTGTGAGGCAGCTGTGCTCTGGTTTGGCTCCGTTCTCTGACTAGAAAGTGCCTTGAAACAGAAAGCCATGGTAATCACGGGGATTATCTTATTTGTTTTTCATCTCTGAGAGATCACAGTCCTTCGCTGCCTTTGGTTCAACATCAGAAAACTGTTATTTTTATATCATTTGTCTAAATTTATAGTTTTTTTTACTACAAGAGGACTAGTGTAATATCTGTTTCTCCATCAGGGCAGGAACCTGAAGTTCCAACAGAGCATGTAACTACTTGATGCCAAGTGCTGTTTTAGTCTCGGAGGGTTTACAAATAAACAGCACATCCCAGATCTTATTACCTGGTGAAAAAGTCAGTCACATGAATAAGTTCAATGATCTCAGAGGAGCTTTAGTAGAGGAATGTACTAAGTGTTATAGAAATTAGGAGGAGAGGACATTTAACTGAGGAAGTCCGAAGAGGCTTTCTGTAGGAGACGGCATTTAAGCAAGAAATTTATATTTTGCAAGTTGGAGATTAGAAAGGCACACTAAGCAAATGAACAAAGAATAAGGTGGGAGTGTGATCATAAACAACATAAACAACATAACTGATGGATATAAATAGATCCAGAGACAGAGAAAAGCATCCAACAGACCATCAAACTTCAGAGGGAAGCCAGGGGAGGGGGGGGCGGGGGGGTAAGAGATCAACCAAAGGACTTGGATGCATGTATATAAGCATAACCAATGGACACAGACAGTAGGGGGGTGAGGGCATGTGCGGGGGGCGGGGAGGGAGTGGCCAGGGAGAGGTCAATGAGGGAAAAAGGAGACATATGTAATATTATCTATAATACTTTAAATAATAAAGAATCTATACATATAAAAGCCTAAGTGACTGTTCGACCATTCAACTGGTAGCTATGGCGTGCACTGACCGCCAGAAGGCAGACGCTCAATGCACAGGCATGGAAACATGGAACAGACTGATAAAACTCAGAGGGAAGGGGGGAGGGGGGAGGGGGGGAAGAGATTAACCAAAGATCTTGTTTGAATATTAGAGGCCCGGTGCATGGGTTCATGCACCAGTGGGGTCTCTTGGCCTGGCCTGTGGGAACCAGGCTGAAACCAGCAGTATGAAAGCCCCTGCGGGGCCCCAGATTGCAAGAGGGTGCAGGCCAGGCTGAGGGACCCCACCAGTGCATGAAGGATTATATTTTTCAAAATGGCCACAACAATATCTCTGATCCCACATGTTATTTTTACAATGCCCATTAAATCTGGGTGGGCTTGTTACTGGAGAGAAATGAATTATTTGACTTCTGAGCCCGGGTCATAAAAAGCAACACAGGGGACACGTGGTCCTCTTGGGATACTTTTTCTTGGAACTCAATCACCATGCTATGAAAAAACAAAGAGACACATGGAGAGGCCATGTGTTGGTTTTGTGGATGACAGCCCCAGCTGAGGTCGTACAGTCAGTGTCAACCTCTGTATGAGTGCCTGAGGCCTCTAATGAGTCTGGTCCCCAGTCTTTAAGCACCTCAGCTTCACTGTGCAGAGCAGAAATGAGCTGTCCTTTCTAGTCTCTGCTCAACTGCTGACTTATGAGCCAAACAAGCCAATGCTATTGTTTTAAACCACAAAATTTGAAGTAATTTGTTAATCAGTAATGGATAACCAGAATACTATTTTCTCCCTTTAATGGTTACTAAAAGTACAACTACTAGCATTTTAAAGTCCTCAATTTAAAAAAAAATATATTAAACGAAGGTTCATGTTTACCTGCCCTCCGCCCCCAAAATATGAAAACCCATTGAACTAGAAATTTTAACTAATAAAGAGAAAGTATAGCAGAAGCCATTGTACCGATGATAGTAGTTGGTTTTTTCTGATCAAAGACTATTCTCTGCCTGTAAGAAACTGAAAAGGGTTTCCTGAATCTGAATTCTATCTCCCATAGCAATTATTTTGACAACATATTTTCCTTTTACTCATAATACTGCACTTACTTTCTACTGAGGCATAATTTGCTTTTTAAAAACAAAAAAACTTATGCCTCTCTTGATGTCGATAAAACCAGGTAAGCTTAAGTAATTAGAAAAGCAGGCTTCTCTTAAAATGATATCTGCCAAATTATCTCCTTTCCTTTCTGCCTCCCAAGTTTCCTCCATACAGTTCCTTGTACCACATTCTCAAATGTGGTCACAACATTTGTCAATAATAACAAAAGATTAAGCTTTCAAGGAGAGCAAGACTGAAAAAAATGGAGCTGGAAACACATCTAGTGGTTTCCTCTATTCTTTAAGTTAACTCCTGCGGGCAAAGCTCTGCTGCTCATAGTTTAAGAAATAGCAGATTTCCCAACAGCCTGGCTGTTAAGGTCTTACAAATGGGAACATGTAAGTAATTGAGATATCACAGACAGATACAGTGGACATCTTTTCCAAATAAACACCAGGACATACTGATTCAATAAACGCAGTGACAATGGGGCAAAGCATCTGAATCTAAGACCTTGTTCTGTTGCTCTGACACAGAAGGTGGAGGAAAATTGTTCCACAGCAGCCCAATTTTTCTGATCCATTTAGGAATACCTCACCCTATTCTAACATACAGCATGTATCCATCAAACTGGTCCATTAAAAAAAAATTATTCTTGCCCTAGTTGGTTTTTCTCAATGGTTAGAGCATCACCCCCCACCTCTCTCCCTCCCTTCCACTCTGTCTGAAAATAAATGGAAAAAATATCATCAGGTGAGGATTATATATATATACTAGAGGCCTGGTGCACAAAAATTTGTGCACGGGGGGAAAAGGGGTGTCCCTCAGCCCAGCCTGTGCCCTCTCGCAGTCTGGGACCCCTCGGGGGATGACCACCTGCTGGTTTAGGCCCACTCCCCGGGGGATTGGGCCTAATCTGGCAATCAGACATCCCTCTGGCAGCCCGGGAGCCCTCGGGGGATGTCCATTTGCCAGTGGGAAGCAGGCCTAAGCTGCAGTCTGACATCCTTAGTGCTGCTGAGGAGGCGGGAGAGGCTCCCACCACCACTGCTGTACTGGCAGCCGGCAGCCTGGCTGTGGCTGAGCAGAGCCCCCTCTGTGGGAGCGCACTGACCACCAAGGGGGCAGCTCCTGCATTGAGCGTCTGCCCCCTGGTGGTCAGTGTGTGTCATAGTGACCAGTGATTCCCAGTCTTTCTGCTGTTAGGGTCAATTTGCATATTACCCTTTTATTATATAGGATAGAGGCCTGGTGCATGGGTGGGGGCCGGCTGGTTTGTTCAGGGTGGGGGTCCCCACTGGGGTGTCACTGGGGTGCCTGGCCAGCCTGGGTGAGGGGCTGATGGCTTGTTTTCAGGCTGGCCACACCACCTTTAGGGTGGGGGGTCCCAATGGGGTGCCTGGCCAGTCTGGGTGAAAGACTGAGGGCCATTTTCAGGCTGGCCAAGCCTCCCCAGAGACAGAAGCTTCCAGCCTCTCCTTTTTTTCTTTTTTTTTTCTGGGATTTATTTACCTTCTATAATTGAAACTTTGTAGCCTGGAGTGGAGCTCAGAGCAGGCAGCAGCAGGCGGGGAACCTTGGCTTCCTCCATCACTGAAGCAAGCAAGCCTCCTGCTCGTTCCAGCTCCATGGCTGCCGGCCGCCATCTTTGTTGGCAGTTAATTTGCATATCTCGCTGATTAGCCAATGGGAGGCGTAGCGAAGGTATGGT
>NW_005871062.1:7499188-7555340 GCF_000147115.1 Myotis lucifugus
ATTTGAAATCCAGGATTTTTAAATCTATCTGGTTTTTTTCTTATAATAACTGAATTCTTTCATGTGTATATCACTTAAGCATTTTGCATTCATATTTCAGAAATTATCAATGAATTTCCCCACTGACCACTGCACAAAGACTTGGAGTGTTCCCCTGAAAGGGAGACAAGATACTTAATAAGAGCTTGTTGACTGGGAAGTAATGGTTTGATGTTATGTTTTAAAACAACTAATAAGAACAAATGGCTTAAGACAAGGCTAATCTGTTAGGAAATTTAAGAACCAAATAATCTAAAAAATTTACCCCAGAAAAGGCACAGGGGCACAAGAAATACAATTTTTATTATAATTTCAGAGAGGGCATGGACTTCAGGTTAAGAACTGATACCTAAACAGACCATTAAACCTCAGAGGGAAGGCAAGGGAGTGGGGAGGGGTTAGGAGATCAACCAAAGGACTTGTATAAGCATAACCAATGGACACAGACAGTAGGGCGGGTGAGGGCATGTGCTGGGGCATGGGAGTAGCCGGGGAGAGGTCAATGGGGGGAAAAGAAGACCTATATAATACTTTCAACAGTAAAGAATTTAAATTTTTTTAAAAAATGACCCTGAGATACAGAAAAAAAAGAACTGATGCCTAATGATGATGCTTTGTGTATGGAACATGAGCTAACTGGTTTGGATTCAGAATCAAATGCACATTTGTACCTTATCTATTTGATTCATTTCTACTCTTATTTTATTACTTCATTCTTTCACTTTGCCTTATCTCTTTGTAGCTTTTTAATATATAAGTTGTCATTGATCTGATTTATATTATTTTCTAATATAATCATTTTAGAGTTATATATCCTCCCTTAGGTACTGCTTTAATCACATCCACAAATTTTGTTATGTTGAGTTTTATTTTCATTCCATTTAAAATATTGCTTAATTCTTCTTGGGATTTTTTTTCTCAAGAGTTACTTAAAACTGTGTTGTTTATTTTTCAGATCTCTGTTTTTAATTCTAACTTAATTCTTTATAATATCAGAGAACACAATCCTTACAATTGTAATCTTTGAAAAATGTATTGATTTTAATCAATTGAGAGACTCACCTTTTTTATATTTTTTACTTGGAGTCACTATAACCTTGTTACATCTATTGTCCAGTATCTGAAGGTATTTATTATTTGTTTATCCTAGTTTTCTATTTGTTTATACTGGCAGCTTAAGTCCTTCAGCTCTTTGTTCACCATAATCCAAAGCCTTCCTGACTTCCTGCAACTGAATCATAATGATTAACATCCTTTATTGCTCCCCATTGTTTTTCAGGTCTCAACATTTCCTCTTAGAAGTTTCCTCTGACTGCTCTCCTCCACTGAAAACTTGGTTAGAACCCTCTTGTGTGTTTCCTTCAGAATGTACAACTTACTGGTTATGGAGTACATATCCCACTCTATTGTATTTGCCTGTACTTTCTATTTACTTCCCATAAAAGATACATTTTAGCCCAGCCAGATGGCTCAGTGGTTGAGTGTCAATCTATGAACCAGGAGGTCACGGTTCAATTCCAAGCCATGGCACATATCCGGGTTGCGAACTCGATTTCCAGTGTGGGGCATGCAGGAGGCAGCTGATCAATGATGTTTCTATCTCTCTCTCCCTTTTTCTTCCTTTCTGAAATCAAATATATATATATATATATATATATATATATATATATATATATATATATATATATATTAGAGGCCTGGTGCATGACATTCGTGCACTGGGGGATGTGGGGGTCCCTCAGCCTGACCTGCACCCTCTCCAATCTGGAAGCCCTCAGGGCAGCCCTCTCCAATCCAGGAGTTTCTGTCTGTCTTTGCAATCATATGAGCAAATTGTCTGAGACCCCAACTCAGTTTGGTTTGTTGCTCACAGAATAATAGAGGCATTTTTTTTTCTTTGCTCCATTGGTGGAGATTTCCTGGAAGTTTTAGGATATCTTCCCTTCAATTTTTCCTAGACACTCTGATTTTACTTACGTCTCTCACCTTAGCTTTCCCTCCATCCCCCATCGTAACAGTAACTTGCTCCAGGCTCACTTTATTCTAGTGTCTAGGAGAGCCGTCTGCCACCAGAACTACTATTCCCAGCATTCCTGGTGCTCCCCACGATCTTGGTTTTCCCTTCCTGCTCTGTCTCGGTCCCATGGCCTCCCATTCTGCCAAGTCCTCCAAGCTGCCAGCTCTCCCTCTCTGCTCTCCATCTGGCAGCTTGGGGAGCCAATTTCCCCAAGCCACTCCACTCTCCACAGGCTCTCCTGCTCTGCGCCTGTGTATGCAAATTAACCCGCCATATTTGTTGGGTTAATTTGCATACTCACTCCTGATTGGCTGGTGAGTGTAGTGGAGGGATGGTCAATTTACATGTTTCTCTTTTATTATATAGGATATATATAATATATGTATTATAATTATATATATATTTAAAAGATACATATTACATATTAGGCTAAATCATATAAAATTTCTGCTATTTGATTTTTTTTTTCACAAAACAGTCTTTTAATTAGTGAATTCTTACAGAATGACATGTACGCATGACTGCAGGTATGAATGATCACAAGTTTAATTGTAAGAAATGGAAGAAGAGACCAATTGTTAGTAACAGGAAGCTTCGTTCCAAAAATAGAACTGGCTACAAATAATTTTTCTGATTTTAAACATAAATTTAGCTCTTATTACAAAATAGCATATGGGCATGGTGTACATACAGATGATTAAAAGGAAAACAGTGAAGATGAGCTGTAACTGTAACTCAGGAATGCTCAGTGTTATAATATCATTTTCTTTATTTTTTTTATTTTTTATTTTTTTTATTGCTTAAAGTATTACAAAGAGTATTACATATGTCTCCTTCTTTCCCCCCCCCCCCCTTGACATTCCCCTGGCCTCCCCTACCCACCAGTGTCTTATGTCCATTGGTTATGCTTATATGCATGCATACAAGTCCTTTGGTTGATCTCTTGCCCCCCTTCCCACCCCCCAACCCTCCCCAGCCTTCCCACTATTAACCTACAAAACTAGCAGTTTCCCCTGGTTCAAAGTGATATGTATAAAAATTATTTTTATACATACATAAATAATCTGAAAATAGCCCTGGTCTGTTATGAAAGGCTACTAATGGGAGAGTCCTTAATAATCCTTCCCCAGAACTTTTGAAAGTGGCCCTACAACATTCTCTAATTCTTGTTCTAAGGCTGCTGCGAGCCTCAAATGTGATAATGTGTTAGAACAATTAGAAATGTGTCTGGGACATGGTAAGTGCTCAGTTAAGTTTGGTTGTGTTGCTGTTCTGTTGGTGTGGTTAGGTTGTTGTTCCAGTTTAGGTTTGTTTTTGCTAGATGCCAGCATGCCCCCCGGACTGCCACTCACTCTGCAGTGTCCCTGCCTTGCGGCAACCCTTTAACCCCCTTCCTCAGCCTTTCTTCCAGCTCCTGGCTTTTAGTGAACATCCAGAAAAGGGAGTCCCCTCCTTTGTGACTGTGATTAGGTGCCCTGGGCTTCAGGTGGCTCAGTAATATCCTTACATTCAATACCTTCATCTCTCACAGAAGCTTCTCAGGTCCCTAGAGTCAGCTTCTTGACCAGCTTCTCTCAGTCTTGAGGTGGAGAGAGAGGGCTTGATCTCAGGTACATTCAGTAGCCATTTTAGTGTTTGTTTTATTTTTAAAAATATATCTTCAGCAATGTTTGGCTTTCATGGCCAGAGTTTCTTGACTGAATTCTGGACTAGAGTGTCCTAGAAATAGGGTGTTACTGATGGCAGGAGCTACTATCCCAGGGATCAGGTGTTTCTATAACTGCCTGTCAGAAGCTCTTAGGAGACTAAAGGTAGAAGTAGAAACACTCATCTCCTTCACCCCTCAGTTCAATGAAGGTGAAGAAGGCCCTCGTGCAGAAGCCTTAAAATCTGGGGGTTTGCATACCCACTTGCTGGGTGATTTGGCAAAGTCTTATCTCTCTTTAGACCCCAATCCTCCCACCTGTACAGGCCTTTTTAGTTCTCTGGTCCTATGACCTACTTGACTCCTTTTTAAAAATTATATATATTTTTATTGACTTTCAGAGGGGAAAGGAGAGAGAGAGAGAGAAAGAGAGAGAGAGAGAGAGAGAGAGAGAGAGAGAGAGAGAGAGAGAGACATCAATGATGAGAAAGAATCTTTGATTGGCTGCCTCCTGCACAACCCCACCAGGGATCAAGCCTGCAACCTGGGTATGTGCCCTGACTGAGAATAGAACTGTGACATCCTGGTCCATGTGTTTCTACTTGAGAGAAAATAGAAACACATAAGCATCTTGAGAGGTAAGCTCAGAATTGTCATGCTGTCACTTCTATATGAATTTATTGGCCAAAACAATTTATGTGATTGAACTCAGAGTCATGGGTGGGGAAGTATCCTTTTATCTTTTTGTGGGGAAAAATATAACATCATATGGTAAAAGGCATGGTATAGGAACAGATGAAATAAATTGATGCTCAACCACTGAGGTATACCAGCTGGGCTACATGACTCCTTTTGAAATGCATTTCTATGATTCTTATACAGAAGAAATTGGAGGAATTCTTTATTTCTGAATTACTTTTTTCTTGGACAACACAAGCTGGTAGTTTATTAGCTGAAGCTTTTGACCCCTCCTAAGGGGAGGCCTTATTATCTAGGAAAAAACCTTGTGTCCTCAGCATTAAGGACAGAAAATGGATCTCAACATTAGAGGGACTTAGCTTTGTGTCCTCCCTCAATCATGCAAGTGAACATGTCAGCTCCCACATTCAAGGTACCACTTCTCAAATAATAACTTAGGGAATAATGATTCATGGCCACCTACTCACATCAGAATGTTGTCACTACACATTACTTAAAAGGCACTCTAAAATAGTGCTTCTCCTGGGATAACTAAAGTGGAAAATGGCAGTAATCACAGGTGCATATACCTCTGTGAGCTGCATTAGCCATGGTCCCTTGGAGGCAGTGGGAGCTGCTTAGCTGGTAGGGAAATTGTAGGCATGTGGGCTCAGGTTTTGTGAGGAGCAATTACAGCCCAATACAGAGCACAACTGTGGGAGGAAGTTGACAGCTGTAATTGAAGAGCATATGATGATAAGTCAATGGAGTGAAAAGGAGAGAAAAGAGTGAAATCCACAACAGCAGGAGAGCAATGAAAGCCTGTGTTTGATCATTGTTGTGTCCTGAGAAAGACACCATAGAAAGTAAGCCAGGATTGAGTCCTGATTTTGCCATTTACTAATGGTACCATCTTGGACAAATCACCCTCTCTTAGGCTCAATTCCTTCTTCTAGGGAAACTAAGGTAGTAAGGCTTTGCAAAATTGTTGCAAGAAATAAATGAATTGCATATGTAAAAGCAGCTGGTGATCATACTTCAGGACAGCAAAAACATATTCTGAGTTCTCATTTTATGCCAGGCACTGCACTAGCAATAGAGGAGGTGCAGAAAAAAATAAGACAATTCCTGCCCGTGAATGTGATAGAGACTCCTGGTTGAAATAGAAACACACACAACCACTGAAGATCAGAAGGTAAACCATTGGTTTCCTAAAGGAATCTAACCTGTTTCAAAATATTTCTTTCAGGGTTTTAAAGATCTGTCTGATCAACTTTTTTTGTTGAAAAGTGAATCTATATGCATATTTCATTCCTATTAAGGGCATCATAAGTGAATTGCTTCTTTAATAACAACTATCACAACCAAAAACTACTATATTTGCAATGCCTTTCAATATTCTGGGGATCTGGAGACATCCCTTTTTAAAAATTCAGTAATTAAACTGAATTGTCAAGTAAAGCCAATGCTCTAAAATTGTATCATGCACTAGCACCAGGCACCTAAAGTGGGAAATGGATCCTATAAAATCCAAGATCTGATTTGAGCATCTGAGGAACATGTCAGTGGGCCCCACCTGGCTGAGCCCTGGCCACTTAAAGACCTTAACACTTAGGGCAGAAGGTTCACTCTTCCAAACATATGTGGCCCTCAAATTCCAGCCGAGACTGATTTTTTTTCTAAGACCCTGATACAGCTTATGATGGCCTCAGCCCACTCATTAACCTTATGGTTTCCCCAAGATTGTTCATGAAAACCAGTTTGGCCATGCTCTACTTTCTTTATCCTAACCTTTTCCATGTGCCTGTCTTTCTTGCCGGAAGCTGAACTTGTCTGCTATAGTTATTCCAGGCCAAGCCCTTCTAGTTTACTAGGCTCATATCTTTCTAAGAGCAGTGGAGTGTGATGAGGCTAAGATAGAGGTACCAAAGAAAGGTTTCCCCAAATGTAAAGAAGGTTGCTTGGAGGAGGTTGAACAAGGACTGAAGGTTTTCCAGTAACTTCTCTGAACCCAGGGCTATAGGTGCAGTGAGGCCCTCCTCCCTAGTCCTTCCCAAAATAAATAAATTCTACTTCTGTTTTACTCTCCAAGGTTTTCTGTGCTCTCCATCCCCGAAGGAGAGGGCTTTGATTCTTTCTTTGCTTTTAAAGAGAGCAGGATGCAGAATAGGTGTCTACCATAGGATGTGTCTGACCAACTACTTCAATTCCATCTCCTTATCTACTCATCCCAAATAGATTCAGTGTCTGAAAGGTAGTCATAGATAACACCTAAATAAATAGTTACAGCTGTTTTCCTAGTCAACTTTACTTACAAAACAAAGGGCAGTCCAGATTTGGTCTGTGGGCCATAGTTTGTGACTTCTGATGTAATGTATGACAAATAATAAGTGCTCAAGGGTAGTAGAAATTATTATTGTCACTATTATTAAGAGCCTTCAGATATCACCAATTGACTCTTCACCTCTCATTCTATTTACAAATATAACCTGACTTAGCCAAAATTCATGGTTTGCTATCACTGGTCACCCAGTTTCTCCCTCTTTTCATTTGACTCCATAACTTGTACCTACCCTTCAAGTCTCTGTAAATACCACCCTCTCCTCCCTGACTCCACATCAGTTTTTCCTTCTCTCATTGCTAAAGAGCAGCAACTTTGGTGGGACCTGAAGCCTGTAAAATATGGTCAGGTCTTTCTTTAAGAAAAAGGATTCAAAACCACAAATGAAAATGAATATTTATTTAAGATGAAAAAAGAAATCATGACAAATTTTTTTAAAATCTTTATTGTTGAAAGTACTACATATGCCCTCCTTTTTCCCCCATTGACTTCTTCTAACCCGCTTCTACCCCCCTTCCCAGGCCTTGACCACCCTATTATGTCCGTGTCTATGGGTTATGTATATACGCATACAAGTTCTTTGGTTGTTCTCTTCCCACCCCTCCACCCTCCCCTGCCTTTTCTATGAGATTCCACAGTCTGTTTCATGGTTCCATGTCTCTGGATCTACTTGTTCATCAGTTTATTTTGTTCATTAGATTCCATATATGAGGGAGATCATGTGATAATTCTTTCTCTGACTGGCTTATTTTACTTAGCATAATACTCTCCAGGTCCCTCCATGCTGTCTCAAAGGGTAAGAGATTCTTCTTTTTTACTGCTTCATAGCATTCCATGGTGTAAATGTACCACAGCTTTTTTATCCACTCATCTTCTGATGGGCACTCATCTACTGACAGATACCACAAAGTCCAGAGAAATAACATAGCCTGACATCTCTGTAATGCTAAATTTGATAAAAATTTTTATGATTTTGTAATATCATTTATTACAGAAAGACTATAAAAATAATATAGTTCCCTTCTGACATGGTTAATCAAGTTTTTGAGAAGTTATTAATGGTTTAAGAAAGTTCCTGTCTAATTTACAACTCTTTAATAATGCCATGAAAAATTTCAGAATTGTTGTCAAATAAAGAAAAACTTTTATCAAATTTCTTTGATATGTGAGCAGGGAGTTTTCAGGGCATTTCAGGTTTCTTTGTCAGCGTAAATACTTGAATCAAACCACTCAATGAATTTGCTGTTGATGTCCTTGTTGTCCTGTATATTATCAAATTTTATAGTCTTTCATTGATATTTTGTTTCATGTCAAGTAGACAGAATATTTTAAAATTTTCCAAAGTGTTTATATGACTCACTTTACTTCATTAATGTGATTAGCAAACTACCCAAGAACTTACTCACTAATTTTATTGGAGTTATCTCTTCCTTCTTATGAATCACAGCCTTTGGTAATTTTTGTTTTTGTTACAGTTTGCCTCTCAATATCTTAAAATTTCTATCAATCTCCTTACTTGTCTTGATCATTTGTTCTGTGTTCCATTAATTTTTTTTAAAGTCCCTGAATTTTTGGAAAGAATTTTTAATACAAAAACATTTTAAATGATACAATGGCCATTCATTTTCTTTAGTTCTTTAATAAATAATTTTTAAAGCATGAAACAAGATATGTTTATATAAGTAGATTCTCACTTGATTTATTGAAATGTTTCAATATGTCTTTTCAAATGGCAGTTAAATGGCATATTTAAATGTTACCAACTTCCTGCATAAAATTGTGCATTTTATTCATGTTCAGATATGTGAAATACATAAATGTGTCCCCACTTAATACAGATTAAATCTCCAATTTAATTTCTTTATAGCTGGACCAAAAAAAAAACAACACTACAGCCTATCTGATGCCATCTGACACTAGTAAATTTGAGATGAAGGCATACTGAGAGTGGAAAAAGATTATGAACTTGACATAATGTAATTAAAATACCTCAATTTGGAAAACATACAAGAACAAATAAATACATTGCTAACTTCTATTTCAATGCCTTATTTTGTTTTGTTTGTTTTTTGGGGGAGTTGAATTCTTTTTTAAGAGAGAGCAGAAAAGACAAGCAGTTTAGTATAGCAAAATCCCTGGATTGGGGTAAGCAACCTATTTTAGCTGACTAAACTGTGAGACTCACTGCAAATCTCTTTTCCTCTCTGAGCCTGACTCTGCATTTGAGCTCAGTAAGAGTCAACCTTACCCCACCTATAAGGACTGAAGAGGAATACAGATACCCAAGCCAGTCATAAGAAACATTTGATTAAAATGATTCTTTCGGGTTTTCATTCTTTGAGATTATTTTTCTTCTAACTTATTTTTCTTCAAAACAAAGGATTAGATTTTTTTCACCAAGTTTCCATTTTCTACATCATAAATATAATAAAAGCATACCTTTTAGCTAGAAATACATTATCACAGATGCAATAAACAATAACAAAAAACAAAAACAAAAAAAAATCCATGATTTTCTACACAACGACTCCAGAGAACTTTTTGCAGAAAACAATTGATTGGCATCAATACACTCATTAATTTTCATGTCACCTTTTCTAAGCTTTAGAAACAAATGACGTTATTAATATTTGAAAACACTGGGCAGTATTTCCTGGCCACCTCATTAAAAAGGCCCTGCAGTCAACTAAAGACAAGTAGGGTGAGGACCCAAGTCTAGAATTAGAGCTGAGCTGATAAAAGTAAGAGATTGGCCACTATGAAAGGAAATTGAGGTTCGGAATGACCATAGGCATCAAACTGGTTTTTAAAATTTATGTTTCTCAATCCCATGTGAATAGAGAGGAAAGTATGCGGGAGCAGGGAAAAAATGGAGATGGAATTCCAGACCTGAATCTGTATGTCCCTGGATAGCTAAGGTGTTTCTGTCTTTCTAAAGTAGAAACAGCAATCCCTACCTCCAGAAAACAATATTAAGGAACCCCAGGTTATAAAAATGTGGTGTGTTTTTTAACAATAGAGAAATATGAGTGAGTATTGCTTTTAAAATGGCCACTTATTTAGAAAACAAAGAATAAACCATTGAATTACCCAGCTTTTTAGTGATAAAGAGACATAAGAAATAAATAAGGAGCCCTAACCAGTTTGGCTCAGTGGATAGAGCATCGGCCTGCGGGCTCAAGGGTCCCAGGTTCGATTCCAGTCAAGGGCATGTACCTTGGTTGTGGGCACATCCCCAGTGGGAAGTGTGCAGGAGGCAGCTGGTCGGTGTTTCTCTCTCATTGATGTTTCTAACTCTCTATCCCTCTCCCTTCCTCTCTGGAAAAAATCAATAAAATATATTTTAAAAAAAAAAAAAGAAAGAAGGAGTTTGTTTAAGAAAACAATGGGGAAATTTCTCAGACTTCCCCACCCATTCAAGGGTCATTGTTTAAATGTCACTTCAACAGGAGATTCTTGGGCATGTTCCTTCCTCTCTCTGCTTATGTTTTCCCTGCTGAAAAGAAAAATGTGCTCTGTGACCTTTAAACTTTCTTCAGCTCACATATTCCACAATTCCAAATATCTGACAAGGTAAAGTGATTCCTATTGTCCTTAACTTCTCTCGTCATTAGGGTGTGGTCTTTTTCAGCACAGCCTGAGAATGGAAGAGGGGATCTCCTCTTGAACCCAGCTATGTGACAACACTGTATGACCAAGCACCTAGGGAGGGACAGCACTAAGGAACTATGCTGACAGAAGATTTCACTATGAATATTACCATGGACAGTCAGAAAGGGGGACCCTGCGGGAGCTACACAGAGTATACAGATGTGCCGGGATCCAAGGGTGCCCCAAAGATTCCAACCAGCTCCTCTAAGGTGTGGGTACTGTATCCAGCATCGAGAGGTTGGCTGAGAGCTGCAGTATCTTCAGGCTTCCTGATGGCAGGTCCTGCAACCCCTCCTCCCCACTGACCTTGACAGTCAGGGAGTCTCCTCTATTGGCCAAGATGATGCAGGGGAGGTTCTTACACTGAGCAAGCAGAGAAGTCAGCAACTAATTGGATAGAGAGAGAGAGAGAGAAAAAAAAAAAAAGCCCTCCTCTTACTATCCCTATAAAAACTGGGGGCCTGCCAAAACCGGTTTGGCTCAGTGGATAGAGCGTCAGCCTGCGGACTGAAATGTCCCAGGTTTGATTCCGGTCAAAGGCATATACCTTGGTTGCGGGCACATCCCCAGTAGGAGGTGTGCAGGAGGCAGCTGGTCGATGTTTCTCTCTCATCGATGTTTCTAACTCTCTATCCCTCTCCCTTCCTCTCTGTAAAAAAATCAATAAAAAATATTTTAAAAAAAAAGAACTGGGGGCTTGAGCAGGAAGGGGAGATGGTCTTTGAGATGGGACTTCACATTCTCCCAGGTCACAGCACCTGAATAAACTTCTTTCCTTTCATACTAGCACCTGTCTCATGAGTTTGGCTTTTGTTGAGGCAAGCAGCAGAACCCACTTGTTCAGTTACATAAACACTGAAATTTACTCACTAGTGAACTTTTCAGCACATTATCATGTGTAAACATTTATATTCTTGTGATTTCTGGGAATAACTCTAAAATCAGTTCCATGAAAGAAGAAACAAAGAAAGATACTATTTCATTTGTCCTTAAAAGGTAAAACTCTCATCCAAGGATGCATAGAGATTGTGCATGATAGATATTCTATAGAGAAGAGAGATCCCCAGGAAGTCATCAGAGGGAAGTAAACAAGTCCCAGTGCAAATGGAAAGGCTCCCCATGGTAGGTAAACTTTGAGCCAATGCCTGAAGGATGGGTGGGATTTTGACTGAGACAAGAAGAAAGAGAATTCCAGGAATCAGAATAAGGCAGTATCTATCAGATCAGTTGCTCAACAAACAGTCCCAGAAATAATGCCTCAGATTCTCAAAATTTCTGAAGGTTTTGCTTCAGACTCTTCATTCCCAGGACCCTCCTTTGTGCTAGTATATTCCATTCCTCTCCTATTGCTTCACAGTGTATTCTGCTTCCCTCCCCAGCTCTTTTAGATTAATGTTGCCAATGAATTGTCTGCTTGACTCTTTTTTTTCTGAATAAGCTAAAAAAAAATCATATTTTTAATTTTTCAATTACAATTGACATTAAGTATTATATTAGTTTCAGGTGTACCATCATAGTTAGACATTGATATAACTTATGAAATGATTCCCCCATCAGTCCAGCACCCACCTGACACCATACATCGTCTTAATCCCTAGATTCCATGAGGTTTAAACAGACAGAGAATTAATCAGCTCCTATGATAAAGTCCAGCATAAGGCAAACTTCAGGATTTACACAGGCCTGTAGCTCTGAGTCTGCCTTCCTCTGAGAGGTGGGCTCTGCAGGGGCCCCCTAAATACTGAGAATTGCAGTGGAAAAAGATTGGTTATTTTATTATAAGTGGAGCCATCCAGGAGAACCCAAAGCTAAAGCTCAAAACCCCAAACTTCCTGATTTGGGTCCAGGGTGGGTTTTTAAGGGTATAAAGGCACAGGTATGTGGAAATGCTGGGGTGGGGTTTGGAGCTTGGCCACTTATGGCAAGGGGAGTCAACACAGAATCTTCTAGAGAATGGACCCTTTGCTTCTGAAAGAGTTCTGGTGTTTAAATTCCAGTTATGTCCTGGTCATTTGTGTCTGTGGGGTGGTGGATGGAGGGGTGAGATTTTGGTTCCAGGTGTGGCTGGAGGTCAAAGTTCTCTCCTCTGTGCCTGTTTTGGCTGCATGACTTGTGGTTCTGTTATGTAGTCTCTGAAAAGCAACTCATAGCTCTTTAAAGAGGATAGGGCCATTTTCAGCTTGTTCTACAGTTACACTGTTGGATTTTTCTGATTTTATCTTGGGTCCAATGAAAATGGTCCCCACTTGTCTAGAAATGGAATTTTCAGTCACCACAGAGGAAAGCAGGATGAGATAAGGCATGGTTTAGGGAGGGCAGTGTTGAGTGTGGGAGACTGCCAAGCATAGCTTAAGAAAAGGTTTAAGAGTAAGATGTCCAGTTCTGCTGTCAACAGTTGTGGGATCTTGGGTATTCAATCTCAGTACCCAATAGGCCTAAGTTTCCCTATTTATTAAATGAGAATAACAGTACTTGTCCCAGTATTGTTGTGAGGAGTAATGGGGATACTAGAAATGAAATGCTCTGAGTTTGGCACTTATAATGGATGTTCTATAAAAAAAGGCTATTGTATTATAATTTCTGAAAAGTGAAGAGACAGCCAAAGGGAAAACGGTTGGGAATGAGTCCTGGAGCCCTTGTGAGCAAAATCTTTGGAGTAAACAGGAAAAGGTTTGATTTGAAAAGAGAGAAAAAGGGCTGAAATCACTCCTTTCGTTTATGTTTTATTTTATAGCTCAAGCCTCAGAGAAATATCCATCACCAGTGGTATAGTTCAGTAGGCAGGGTACTAGCCCATACATCTTAGAGCTTTGTTCCTTTCGCCTCATCCTCTATAAATCACACACACACACAAAAAAAAAGCAAGCACCTTAACAGAGCTGTGTGAACTTGGGAAAATTATGTTCTTCTCTGGGTCTTCATTTCTCAAATTTCAAAATGCTGATCTCGCATATTCCTTTGGCCCTAATATACTGTGTTTCAAAGAACAAACTTAGAATTTTGGCACGGCACTTCTAAAAGGTTTCCATTTCTATCCCAGACTTGTGGTCTAAACATTGTTATGATGGTTTTACTAACAATAAGGAACTAATCCTTCTTAGAGTTTTTCTCTTTATTTAGAGGATACAAGGAATGCAAAACCAACCTAAGGATCAGGACATTCATTTCTACCATGTTATCTTTTGAATGGTTAATAGCTGCCCCTGCACTACACTAATTCCTTATCTACCTAAATGCCATTTCAGACAAGCAAAATGATTACAAAAAGAGGCAATCTCAGAGAGACAATGGCAAGTCTGATGGACTCTGGTAATGAAATTATTCTGAACTGCCGCCCACAAAGATTTGGCAAGAACAAAAGGATGGGTGTTTGTGCAGATGCCTTGTCATAGTTGTTGAGCAGCTCAGTGTCACTTACTTGCCTCAAGCTCCCAAATCTTTTGGTAAATTGTAACTCCCATATCTTCAGAGCCCTCCCAGAAGGATGGGCATTAGTATTCACTCTTACAGAGCCAAGAAATTAGAGTTTTCCTAAAGCCAAACAATCAATAACAGCTTTGTCAACCTATCTAGGTTCTATTCAGGCATACCTTGTTTTATTGTGCTTCGCTTTATTGTACTCCACAGGCGTTGTATTTTTTATAAGTTGAAGGCAAGACTCTACCAGCAAAAAGATCACAACTCGATTTATTGGGATGCTGCTTTATTGTGGTGTTCTGGAACCAAACCTGCAATATCTCCGAGGCAGGCCTGTACATAAGTTCTCACTCCCATTTGGGAAAAAAACTCTTACAAAATCCTTGAGTTTAAGAACTTGAAGGACTTTAACAGATCCCTATGCCAACCCAGCACATTCATTTAATTCCCTTTAGTTAACATCTCTGCCAAAGTGTCATCTAGACTCACTTGAATGCTTCCAATGAAGGTTCCAACAGAGAATATGCAGAAAAGGAGCTCAGAGAGACTGGGTCATGAGGATTGAGTGTGTAGGTGGTGATGGGGTGATTAAGGAATCCTGCTGCGGGGAAGAAGGAGGGTATTGAGACCTCGCCTTGGGTTTGGGGAATGCGGAGACAAGGACCCAGTGTGGGATTCCTCACCAGTCAGTGTTTACATAAGCAGCAGCTAAGGGGAGTGGAGCAGATGGAATGGGCAGATCTGGAGAAGGGAACAAACCACTTCCCTAAACAGCCCTTTCTTGAATTGACAGTTTGGCTCTTACACATCTTGGTCTTTCTGGATTGTGTTGCAAGGACAAAAAATATTGGGTTGGGCATAATGAGATTTCAGTTACTATTGTACATATGCTAACAGTTAGCAGTATGACCTTGGACAAGTTCAAAAATTTACCTGAAACTGGGACATAGGTGAAAGAGATTATTGAGTGTTCTTTCAATGATGGACTTGACTTTCTATTTACTGGACTCTTTTACTTCACATTAAGGCAGAGGCTCATTTGGAAAATTTTGTTCAGTAGAGATGCAAATAATTTCTTCCCAGTGAAACTAATAGCTTCAAAGTTTACAGTTTATGATCCTGTTAAATATAAACCAGTTTTTGAGTAGCTTATAACCCAGCAAGCCATTAAATTGCCTATCTGTACCTAGCTTCTCCAATGCTTTTTGGATCGGTCTTAAATCTTACTGCTTTCTCATTAATGAATGAACTCAATAAAACCTTTGAAACCCATTCATTTAACATCTGTATGAGAGACATGGTTTTACTTTTTTAAAAATTAGTCTTGAACAGGCAACTAACTCACTTCTGCCTCTAAGGATTTGGTCCCCTTATCTGTTAAAAGATACATTAGGATTAGAAGGTCTCTAAGGGCCCAATGTAAGGTGCCTGACCCACTGAGCCACCTGGGACCCTCTTTCCCATATTCCCAGGGTCTCCAGAGAAAGGGCCACTCTAAGTCTTTGCAACAGAGAATCAATGCCTGATAGCACCGCTCCCTGCCACCCAGCCCTCAGAGAGGTGGTCAGATCACAGAAGAACACTGTGCTGCTCGCCTGCCGCAGCTCTAAGATTGTTTAGAAGTTGCCAGGAACCAGACTACATTGTTTTGCCCAATTTCCTCTCATTGCCCTGCCTCTCCCTTCCCCAACCACCCCCGACTTCCCACTATAAACCTCAGAAATTTCTAGTTCTACATCCCCAGGCTTTTAGTTTAATCTGAGGGTAAGGCATCCCCACTGAGTGCTCACCTCCTTGACATGCTTAAGTGGAAATTGGTGCCTTTTGGCCTCTGCTGAGGCAGCAGGGGTCAAATGGCTACTCTCCTCACTCCCACTGCTCTAATCCGCTTCTGGCTCTAACATCCGAGGAATCTGCCCTCCCAGACCTCCTGAGAATTCTCTCCCTCTGCCTTCTTGGCTTGAGGATGCTCAGCCATCATACTCCAGCTGAAAGCACCTGGGGTTCACCAGGGCTGAGGATGCAAAGGGCAGTTGGAGGCAGAGTCATGAAAGGCAGGCCTAGAAAGGCCATTGGATGCATTTAGCATTTTGTGAAATCCATAGCTTTTGGCCCTGGACTATAATTAATGATCAACACATAGAAAAACTTTTCCATTTCAGGGGATGGTGATTTTGTTAACAGGAGCTTTTTATTTGCTGAGTCTTCTCAGGTCAGATTTCTGTTTGCCTGAGAAACAGCTCAGGGCTTACAGTGTTCATAAAATAAATATGGTTCTGTTTCTGATCCTAGCTTGGCTGCCTAGCCTGACTGATAATAAGTGCTCATGGCTTGATGAGGTGCTGCTGAGTTTCTCTCCACACCTTTCTCTCTTCAATAACATTCCAGTCTACTATGTCAGGAATTAGGCTAGTTCCCCAGCATGGGAAGGAAGTCATGCTTCCCAGGCTACCAGCCACATTCTGGCCCTCACCACTCCTTGACTATAAAGCTTGTGGGAGGTGAAGGATGTAGGTGAAGTGTGGGCTCAACAAATCAGATAATATTTATTTGGTACTGAGTGGTTATACAAGGTGCCGTAGAAACAAAATCATCAAATGCTTGGATGGGATTATCCTGGAAATGTAACTTGCAATCAATCAACAATGAACCTATTTGACACATGAATGGGTCCTTTTCTTAAGAACAAAGCAAAATAAAAGAAAACAAAAACCTTCCTTCTTTATATGAAAAAAAAACTTGGGGATCCTCTGCTCCAGTTAAAGACAAGTTTCTCCAAGAACTTTTGGGGGCATGGGCATTTGTATCCCTGAGAAGAAAGGCCAACTCTAAATGGATCACATACCTCTTTATAAAACCATTGAGTCTTGGAGACACAGTTCTCTCCAGGTTCACATCCTGGCCAAGGGAAGGGCCAGGTTGAACACTCCAACTTCACCCCACTCACAGCAGGAAGAGAAGAGATACAGAAGGAGGAGCAGGGAGAGGGATGTGGAGGGTCCATCCTGGACATTCCCCTTTGCCCCTTCTCTGGACCTACCATCTCAGTGAATCCAGGCCTTGACCTCCCTGGGGCCCAGCCCCTTAACATGATAATGACAGAAATTAGAGCCATCTTAAAACCTTAAAGATATAGAGGTGGTGGTCTTCAGCTCATGCTATTTAACTCACCAGTTTGGCCCCTGCAGAAAGCAGTCAAATCTTGGAGGATGGCATTGGACTATCTCAAAGTCAACCAAGTAGAGGTCTCAATTACAACTGCTGTGCCAGAAGTGATATTTTTGCTAGAGCAATGCACATTGCTTCAGATACATGATATATGGAGATTGATCAGAATAATGTATTTTTTTCATCCCTATCAAAGATAACCAAAAGTACTTGGTATTCATATAGAAAGCATAGCAGCCTACATTTGCATTTTTGTCCCAGGGCCATGTTAACTCTCTCATCCTGCATTATAATATAATCTGCAGAGCCTGAACCATCTGGACATTATGCAGAACATCACATTGGTCCACTGTATC
Organism: Myotis lucifugus; assembly: GCF_000147115.1. Classification (NCBI taxonomy): domain Eukaryota; kingdom Metazoa; phylum Chordata; class Mammalia; order Chiroptera; family Vespertilionidae; genus Myotis; species Myotis lucifugus. The sequence continues at coordinate 7,516,501 of NW_005871062.1, forward strand.
AATGACATCATGTTAATCAGAGCAGATGAGTGAGAAGTGGCAAGTGCACCAGAGACCTTGGTAAGACACATGCACTCCAGAAGGTGAAAAATAACCCCTATAATGATCCCCTCCTGCATCCCTAAAGGTTTCTGGGGTACATTAATTTGGAGCATGCCAGGACAACACTTCCAAAGTACAGTCGGATTATTGCATCTGGACCATTTCATCTGGTAGTCCACACTTTGATTCATTTACTAAAAGCTGCCAATTTTGAGTGGGACCCAGAATAGGAAAGGGCTCTGCAGCAGATCCACAATGCTGTGCAAGCAGCCCTGTCATATGGGCCATGTGATCCAGCAGACCCTTTGATATTACAGTTATCTGTAGTGGAAAACAGTGCCATGTAGTGTTTATGGCAATCCCCAGTAGGAGAAACATAATTTATAACACTTGTCTTCTGATGCAAGGCCATGCTGGCTGCATCAGAGAATTATATGCCATTCAAAGCTCAACTCCTACAAGCTACTAGTACTTGGTGATAATAGAGGTAAAACTCCGGATTATGGGATATCAAAATATGATGATGCTAGAGATACATATAATGACCTAGGTTCTGAAAGGCCCATGCTATCTAATAATAGACAAACATGGTAATTGACCGTACCTTCGCTATGCCTCCCATTGGCTAATCAGTGTGATATGCAAATCAACCACCAATAAAGATGGTGGTTAATTTGCATACGTAGGCTCCAAGCATCGGAGGGAAGACTGAAGGCGAGCCTGAGCAGTGATGATGGAAGACTGAAGGCAGCTCGGCCAGAGCCACGAAGACGGAAGACTGAAGGCAGCTCCAGCCAGAGGGAAGGCCTGGGTCCCAGGTGCCGGAGGAAAACCTGTGCCGGCAGCCAGGAGAAGGGAAGGCTTATTGCACGAATCTCTTTGTTATAAGGCTGAGCACAAATCATCAGAATATGGAAGTATTGTATCCAGAATGAGAATAAGTCAAGGCTGGAGAATACAAATCTGGGTGAACTGGTGGCCCAGCCCCCATGCTGACCACCACTGGTACACCAGCTAGCAGAGGAAAGAAAAGGCCAATGTTGGTTCCCCAGTAGTTTTTGTGGTGAAAGCTGAAAAGAGACTGTGGCTGCATTCCAGTCTCAATCATGGGTGGTATATACATTATATCCCTCTCATTCTGAAGGAGATAGTAATTCATCTTCACTAGAATCACTATTCCAGATATGGGTTTGTAGGACTTCAGCTAGCATGAATTTCCAAGGGCTTATGGAGTATTCATTTGATCCACAAACCCAGGACCCCACATGTTAGGGATTGAATTGTGTCCCCTCAAAATTCATCTGTTGAAGTGCTAACTCTTAATAACACAGAATGTGACTTTATTTGGAAATAGGATTGTTGAAGATGCAACTAATTAAGATGAGTGCATACTGGAGTAGGGTGGGCTCCTAATCCCATATGACCTGTATCCTTATAACAGGGGGGAATTTAGAACTCAGACATACACATGTGAAGAATGACATGTGAACACAAAGAAGAGATCAGGGTAGTGATTCTACAAGCAAAGGAACTCCAAAGATTGCCCACAAACCACCAGAAGCTAGGTGAGAGGTCTGGAACAGATTCTCTTTCACAGCCCTAGTAAACTAATACATCTCATTAAATAAATGAGCAAATTTGTAGCAAAAGAGTTACAGCAGAGGTGATAGGCTATGGGATTTTTCTGGTCTTATCAAATATAGCATCACCCATGAAGCTGCCAACCTGAGAAATGAGTGATATAGCTTCTTAAAGTTGCAGCTATGGTACAGCTTGGAAATGCTATCTTTTGAAATGAGTCATCACCTACCAGGATGTAGTATACATCCCAAATCAATGACCATCATATGGTCTGCCCCCTATAGATGGAATATATAGGTCTGGAATTCAAGAGGTGAAAGTAGGAGTGACCCTGTTTACCACCACTCATCTTAAATCAGTTGCCATTTTTGTGTCTCCCACAGCCACAACGCAAGGTTCTGAAGGTCTGGAGATCCTGATGGGGAATGCTTCCATGAAGGAACTCAGCAAGAATCCCATGGCCTGCTATGACTGGTCTTTTCAGAGATCTTTTGCCAAGAGATAAATAGACAAGAAAAAGAGTGACTCGCCTGATCATCAAAGGAATGAATAATGTGAGTAGGAAGAATATATTTACATGGTGTGGGTAAGAAGAATATATTTGGCACCCAAGTGTTCCACTGGGGCATGTCTTGATACTTTACATCTCTTAATAATTTTGAGAGTGGATGGACAAATGCAGATGCCACAAACTAAGAAAAGCCTTATAACCGAGGGCTCAAACTCAAGGTTGAAGGTCTGGATAACCTCATTAGTTAAGCCACCTAAACAGAGGTGCCAGGGTAAGGAGAATCAAAAATGTGTAGTAAAGGGAGATCATGCATATCCAGTTACCATTCCAAGACCAGATGCAGTTGGGAGCGGGGGTGGGGGTTTAGGGGTGGGGGGTGGGGTGTGTGTGTGTGTGTGTGTGTGTGTGTGTGTGTGATTAGTTTGCCCACTACGTTTCTCTCTTGCATGCTTTTTCAGGGGAAAAAAAAAATCCTGGATGATCTTTTCCCAGATGCAGTGAACTTTTTATACCAAGCAACTAGATTCAAGCGGTTTAAGATGTGGATTGCAGTGGAGGCTGTGGTGTGCTGCCCAGATCCCTCCTTCAGAACTAGAGTACTCATTTCCCCAGCTTCTGGGAGCATTGCCTGCTGACAGCTTGTCGCTGAGACTCTCCCAAGGTAGATGCCTCCAGTCACAGGTAGATGCCACACCTGAGATTGTCCCAGAGGATCATATCCATTTTTTTCATAAATACTATGCCTTCTATTATCTTTCTGAGATATAAAAAAAGTTTTGCTTTTTATATATTTTCTATTATCCTTGAATCTTCTCTTTTTTTCTGATTTTCTTTTTTTGACTTTTTTTTTTTGCCTTCACATTAGGGGATTCATCAAATATTCAATATTCCCCTGGCTATATGTCTAAATGCAAATGCAAGACATTAAAAATCTGACTGGAGACTCTGTGGGGTTTTAGCTATCTGAGGTGGCCAGTCCATTGGAGGAATCTCCACATGACCTCCCATTTCACTATATGCATTTTTTTTTCTGAAAGAGGTATCATTCATTCTCTTGTGTATTTGAGGGGTAGGACGTAAGGCTAGCTCCTAGGTTTGGTAGTGGCTAAGGGAGTCCCACTAGTCAGCATGTAGACTTTCACCATCTTTCTGATTGCTGGGTGGCATTCCTTGCCTTAGCTGTGCCTGAGTCCCGGAGCCCAGAGTCCATCTGTGTCAATGTCTTCAGAGTGTAAACCCTCATCCTCTCAGGAGTAAGTTAAGAATGGTTACCAGGCACATGGAAATGGGGGAAAGAAACTTGGTAGGTAGGCTTTCAGCCAGTCCTCCTACTTCAGCCTTCCACAGTCCCACTTTCAGATCTTCTTGTTTCCTACAGTTTTTGAGCCCTTCTGAAGTCAAGTCGCATAAATTGCTTTTCATTTCAGTTTTCCCTTGCCTAACTTCTATTTCAGATCTCTCCACTCTACTAAGTCACTTGCCTATCACTAGTTCATCAGTTTTCTAGCTTCAACCCATTCTCTTTGCCCTGCATATTGGTGTCTTTTTTCCCTTTTTACTGTCAGTGGTGTTTCAAGAGAGATCAGAGGAAAATACTAGTACATGTGTTTAATCCTCTATATTCAGCCTATAGAATAACTTTTGTTTTTGTTTGTTTTTAGGGAAAAAATACTTTATTTCACCATAAGATAGAAGAGTGACCTTTATCATCATTTTTGTGTGTTTTTCCCCATGAGCCTTTATCCCCTCTATGCTCTCTTCCACCTCCACCCTGTCCCCCTGAATAACTTTCTAATAACACTCATGACCCTGAGTCCTTGTGAAGATACAGTCTATATATATTGATACCAATGAGTGAATGAGTAAAATGAACACCTTTTAGTCATTTAACAAATATTTATTATTAGAATTATTATCTGCTAGGTCATGTTTTATACTATCTGCAAAGGAAGTACAGGAAACCAGTGCTTAGTCTACAAACTTGACTTTGCCTGGTATCAAAGCAAATTCTTTGTTACATTAAAATGGCAGCTAGTTCATTGATTGCCACGAAATTAAAACAAGAGGAGAAAACTAGCCTATTTTTATTATTCTATTTAAAAGTATTTGGATGCAACAAAGTTCCACAGATCAGCAACACGGTCACGGCCCCACCTGAATAAGTTATTTAGGCCAAAGGAGTCATTTGGTGGTGTTTTGGTAGAGGATCTGTTAAAGCTGTCTGGAGCAGACCCTCTGGGTGAATAACTCTCCTGCCTTCTATCGACACCTTGAGTTCCATTGAAGGTCCCAGATCCATGTGTAGCTGTGGGGCTTACCCTCCGTGTGGGCTGTATGTCTATTTTCTTTGTGGCCTGAAGACCTGCCCCTTGTGTGGCCTGTGAAACTGTCTCCTGTTTAGACTGTCGGCTGACCTGCCTTACAGCCTGAGAATATGTCTTCTGGGGGGTCTGTGGTCCTGTCCCCAGGGCAGATTGTGAATTCGTCCCCTGTGAAGATAATGAGCCTACTGCTCCTGTGGGCTGTAGGGTTGTCCACCCTGAGGGAAGTGACCTTGATACTTGGATGGGCTGTGACCCTGTTCTACGTGCAGCCTGCTGGTCTGACCCTGGTGTCGGTTGTCGGCTTGTCTCCCGTTTGGGCTGAGAGCTTGCCCCAAGCACTTGGGTTCCAGCAGTGGCATGGCTGGGCCCTGACCTCTTATGCTCATAGGAATCCCCACTCCTTTGAGCCTCCTTTGCCTTAGCTGACTGGTTCATGGCTTGGTTTTGGCTGAATATGTCATCAAAGCTCCCAATCTCCATGTAGGAGAAAGAGGAGTTGGATGGTTTTGTCATGCAGTCTTGTGAGCTCAGTACACAGCAGCCCAGAGCGCAAGCCTCACAATTGGCCATGTCATGGGACCCTTCCAAAGGCAATTCCGGGATCACTGGTATCTCTGAGAACTTCCTGATGCCATTTCCATAGCATCTCTCCCGAATGCGGTACACCAGATTGTTCAAAATCCTCATGGCACTATCGATGGAGAACTCAGGCTTCTCAAATTGAGCCCCGTAACACTTCTGGCACCTCTGAGCAAAGAGCCGCATAAGCACATGGCCCTGGGACTGTCGGGGCTCCAGGTACATATGACACAGGACCTGCACCTTGGCAGAAGCCCAACGTCGCCGGCACGAGGAACACCGGAACCTGCAGACAGAAGGAAGAAACCCATTGTTCTCTCAGCTGATTGTTGACTTGAGGGAAATGGTCCTGCCTTGGTCTTTCAGATCTCTTTCAATTTGAAAAAGTGCATGTGGTATTGACAAATTGACAAATAAAAATAAAAGTAACTGTGTTTCAAATAAAGCTTTTCCCTGTGACCCACTGAGCTTCCACCCATACATAGTTCCTAGTCTGCCTCTTGGCCAGTAAAATATCTCGGGATATTTCAGAGGGAAAATATTTCTGCCATCTGCCAGCAAAATTTGGTCCTCACAATGGTCACAGAAAACTCTTATAAGGTACAGGAATCCCCTATTATCTGTGGGGGATATGTGACCTCCCCACAGTGGATGCTTGAAATCACGGATGGCATCAACCTTATATATACTTTTTTTCCTATACATATATACCTATGATAAAATTTAATTTATAAATTAGGCACAGTAAGAGATTAACAACAATAACTAATAATAAAATAGAACAATTATGACAATACTCTCCAGTAATTTTTATGTTTTTCAGCCCAAACCTAGTCCTAAATCTGTAAAACCATTCCTTACTTGCAGTAAATGGCTTGGTGTCCCTCTTTTCAGGGATTCCCTTGCTGAAGTCTTTGTACAGGCTCAATGCTTTCTGGCAAAACACATTGCGGTCAATTGGAATACATTTCCTGTTCATGTCTTCCACCCTCAAAGCCAATGCCTTTTCCGTATTAACTTAGCACTTACCATGCACTGCGGCCATAAGTTTTGCAGTCAGAGGTGTGACAGCAAAACCAGCACAAATTTCTTTTTCCTTCCTCACAAGTCCATGGATAGAAGATTCATTTTTACCCTAAGTCATAGCAACCTCAGCATATGGTTTGTTTCTTTCCTTATAAAGTCTAGAAGTTTCACCTTTTCACTTAAAGAAAAAGCACTTTACAACTTCTCTTTGGCATATCTGAATTGCCAGCACCACTGCCCTGCACTTTGGGGCCATTATTAACTAAACAAAGGTATTTGAACAAAAGCACTGCCACACCATGACAGTTGATCTGATAGTCTGGATGGTAGTGGGTGACCAACAGGCAGGGAGCATATATAGTGTGGAGACGCCGGACAACAGGAGGAATCATATCCTGACTGGGTTAGAGTGGGACTTCACAAGATTTTACCACCCTACTCAGAAAGCAAATAATTTAAAAGTAATGAATTGTTTAATTCTGGAATTTACCATTTAATGTTTTTGGACCACAGTTGACTGTGGTTAACTAAAACCACAGAAAGTGAAACCGTGCAGAATGGGGGACTAATGTACCTATTTTGAAGCAGGCACTGTAGCAGGCTTCACAGTGTTATATCATTTGACCTTTTAAGACCCCCTCTGACCGGGCATCATTGAGCCTAATATCCAGAAATTAAATCATAAGGGATACACAACTTGCTTAAGAACATACAAGGTAAGTAGAAGTAGAGTCATGTTTTACTTCCTGGCCATTTGAAACCGACCTTATTTATTTACCTACTATACCACATCACCTCCAATGAGCAACACCGCTGGTCCTGCACCTAGGAAAACAGACTTAGGACCTGGGACCATAATACATAGGTTTTGGTTTTACATCTGAGGGACCTTAGAAAAAAGCACTTCCTTACTCAAAGCCTCAATTTTTATATTCATCAAATAAAAAATATTTATCATAAAATGAGACAGTATATATGAAAACACTTTGTAAACTACAAAATGCTTTTCAAAATCTGGTTGACGTTTTTCCAAAAGTATGCTGATAAGTTGCTTTTCCCATCTCAGAATGACTATCAAGTCAACTCATCTGAACAAGCCAAGCGCCTTCCCGTTTGGGGGAATGCCTCAAGGCACTCTGGTTGGTGCAGAAAGGGACACATACATGGGCTCAGGCCAGTGCCTTGAAAACTGTTCTGCAGAGCCCCAGAGGTTTCATTTAAATAATGGGATCTGCCATTAAAAATATTATATATTTTTATATATCACATATGTTCTATAACATATGATATATAAATGTTATTGAAAATGTATTATAAATTATATATATTATCATATGGGAATGGAGAAGGAAACCTTGCTCTGCCTAGGAAGGAAACCTTGCTCTGCCTTAAAACAGGAAATGTTTTAAGGAGGAAGTAGCACTTGAGTATGAATAAAGAGATGGGTGGGGAGTTGGGGGGGGCGGGGAGGGCAGAAGAAAAGAGCCTGCCAAACAAGCAGAAATCATGGACAAGGGAATGGAAGTCTGAAAGTGCATTGCATGGCTAATAATTCTTAAGTATGGAGCAGAGGGGACCTGAGGCAGGGCAGGGGCAGGCAGGGAAGCAGGATAATGGGTGTGGTGGAAAGTACAGTGAAGGTGCCTGTGCATCATAAAAAAAAAAAAAAAAAAAAAAAAAAAAAAAAAAAAAAAAAAAAAAAAAAGACCTAATTGTCTAGGTCAGCAATTCTCACCTTCCTGACCTGGGCAAGGAAGTTGGTTCCTGCAACTTGGAGCCTCACTGGAGGTTAAAAAGGGAGATGGCCAGTAAGGGAAAGGTTCTACTTAGGGACTCTAGGGACTAGGATTTGGATGTCCCTCTTGAAGCATCATTCCCATCTATTATCCTCAGACTTTCAGAAAAGCAATATTCAAAGTGATTGCTTGGCATTCATCAATTCTTGGGGCTTTAACGGAAGGCCCCAGTCCTAGGCTGGTACTGCACGGGGCTAGCAGGGCAGCTGCAGCCTGGGGAAACCAGTCAGGACTGATGGGGGAGGTGCAGAAGGTGCTGGATAGAGGAAGTTTGGAACAAATGAGAGGGTGAGGGAATAGGAGGACAGATTTATAGAACATGGAAGTATTCCTTAGGGAATTGCAGAAATACTTAGGGAGGAAACCTAATAAAAGAAGACACTTCCCAGAGTTAAGCAAAATGGAGGCTTGAAGTCTTATTTAGGTCAGAAAGAACAGTGACCACAAAAAGATGGGAAGCCTGATGACATTTATTTTTTTAACAAGCTCTCAAAGGCATCAATCAATGCTGAGTGGAGCCTCCTTGCCTAGGGAAGGCCACTGCCAAGCCAACTCTCACCCACCTACCTCCCAAATGCTTTCTGCTGGTATTGCTTCCAGCCTTGGGCCACACAGTCTGGCTGAAGAGTCTCATCAAACTTCAAGGTCCATCTGTGCCGGGGTTTCACCTCCTGCATCAGTTCTTGAAACTTCTGCTCCCATTCCCCAACATCCAAAATTGTTTGCTCTTGATGTTTGGAGCTCATGTTTAGTGAGGAGCTTTCCGTTTAACTTGATGCACAAACAAGAGACAAAGGTAGTTTCAGTTTCTATTACAGACGTCACGTTCAGCGTCAGACGGAGTACAAAGAGCAAGCCTTTCTTCTGAGGACAGAGGGCAGCAGAGTTTTGCTAGTTTGTGAACAGGCCTTGCTAAGAGATGCCTGAGTACAGAGCTCTGCTCTACATTCTGGGGGCACCAATAAGTTAGCTTTCTTTTTATTGTTGATAGTATTACAATGTCCCCCACTTCCCCCCTTTTGCCCACCTCCACCCAGCCCCCCCCCCTCCACCTCCCTGCCCCCCCGACCCCCCCCCCCCGCCTTCACCACACTTTTGTCTATCCATGGGCTATGCATATATACTCTTTGGCTAATCTCTTCACTTTCTTTCACCCAGCTCCCCCACCCCCTCCCCTCTGACACTTATCAGTCTGTTCATGTATCCATGCCTCTGGTTCTTAGTTAGCTTTTATTTAATTTTTCTCTCATTTCATACCACACAAAACACTATGCTCGGGACTGAGGCAAGTACCATTGACTAAGAAACAGTTCCTACCCCTATAAGATGCTCAGACCCTTATGCAGTCCCAGGGGGTGGGTGGGGGAACATGTATCCGACACTTGTCTCATGCACCAGATGAACCCTTACCACAGTCCTCTGAGGGGGATCATTACCAGTATTTTGCAGGTGAGCATCATAGAGAGCTAGGGTACCTTGTTCAAAGCCATCCAGCTAGTCAGCAGCACAGTTGAGACTGAACCCAGCCAGGCCTATGTAACTCCAACACATACCATGTCTCCACCCACCCCTTTCCCTGAGGAGCAGCTGAAAATGGTGTTCACAGTCCAGGCTGGCTCTCTAGAGCAGCACTAGAGGGACGGTCTTGAAACTCTTACCTCGTGGTTTGGTCTAGTAAAATCTCCTGGGTCGCAGAGCAGGACAGCAGGCTGAATGAAAGGATTATTTAACTCTGCCTTCCACTATGTAAATTATCTCAGGGCAGTATACAACCACCTATGGGAGCTGATTTAAAAAAAAAAAAAGAAAGAAAAAGATAGAATCCTCATTCAGGGGGTGAGGGATGGGACTAGATGACCTTTACAGTCGCTTCTAACTCAAAAACTCTGAGATTCTAGTAAGTAAGCGCTGTCTCTTTGAAGTTCAAATTCAAATGGGAGAGATAAGACAAGCAGGACACTTATGTCCTTGGAAGCCCCACTACAGTTACTGTGTCCCAGATATGCTCGGCCTGTGTTCTCGGGCTCTCTAGACTTTAACATGTTCTGTGTGGAAGGTAGAAACACCCTCCCCTTTTTCCTTCCCTCCCAGGACAGTCCATTCTATACATAACTGTACACATGGGGGGCAGCCTTTAGGAATCAACCTACTCTCTTGCCCTAGCCAGTTTTTCTCAGTGGATAGAGCATCAGACTGAAGGATGGGTTCAATTCCAGTAACATCAATGTTTCTCTCCCCCTCCTTTCCACTCTCTCTAAAAATCAATGGAAAAATATCCTCAGGTGAGGATTAACAACAACAACAACAACAACAAAAAAAAAACTTGCTCTCTTTTCCTCTGATTATTATATGTTAAAAAAAAAAAAAATGAGACCCAGAGGAGAGAGCTCTCCTGCCCAAGGTCACACAGCAAATTGGTGCCAATACTGGATCAGAACCCAGACATTTAATGATTTCCGCATACTGGCCCCAACCATACACAGGCCCTTTCCCCCACACTTTCTTCTACTTTCTGCTGTATCTAAGACCATTCTTTTTATCCTTTATCTTCAGAGCATGGCCACATACCCTGCCTCCTGACTCCTCAAATGGTATTTTCCCCAAAATGTAACCTTGATTGATCCTTTGCACTCCCTGCCCATTGCCCTCAGCCTCTGCTTTGTGTCTTTCCTTTAACATACACAACTGCCCCAGGCCAGCCTGGTCCAAAGGACAGGGAAGGGGGGAGACTATGCGTATGATTTCAGATTTGAGATTTGATGGCAAAGAAGAAGAAAAGGAAATTACGGCCCTTTTAAAACTACACGGATCCGCTATAAGCTACTTTTTTTCTAATCGAGGCGTTGTGACTCCAATATAATAGAATCACAGATTTGCTTCTTTTGGGAAAAGACCTCAAGTAGCATCTTGTGACCCTCCTCCCATGTCACTGAGAACCATAGTGTAGAAGTGACTTACCCAATCATACAGTGTGATGTGGTGACCTCTAGGCTTTTACCAGTGGTTGGTGCCTTATCATAGGTTGGTTAAAGTGTTCCTGAAAAGACAATAGGGACAGAGGAAGGATTCCCCAAAGCAACAAAGCACAGGTCAATTCTCTAAGGGGGCCATGGGTAAATTTAGACTTTCAACAGTTCAGAGCTGGAATGAATCTACAGGATAATGTAATTCTGGGATGACAAGTGATGTTCTCTCCTATTCTTGCCTGAGACTGACCTTGCTAATTAATGCTGAAACCCTTCTCTCTGGGTCCAGGTGTAACTTCAGAACGATTTCATCATGGTACTGGATAGCCATTACCAAGCATTAGTAAATGAAACTTTTTTTGTCATACCTGCAATAGTCCAGCTCCCGTATTTTACAAGTTGCAGAAACCAAAGCCAAGACAGATTTGCAATAACTAGAGCAAAAGTCCAGTTTCGTAATGTTAGGTATGCATCCATTTTCAGAATATCACATGATCTTTCACAGATAAGTCTAGCACAAAGCTTAACATGAATTCATGCACCAGGCCTCTAGTTTATTTTTATAATTTTTGGCCATACCTGCAAAAAATTAGCTTAGAGGTGGTAGAAAATGGAGTGACTTGATTTGATTTAAGGAAAAAAACAAGGAACATTCCTTGATGTAGCAAAAATTTTACTTACATGTTAAACATCTCTTCAACAGAAAATTTCAAGGTGACTCATCTGGAAAACAATGAGGCTGGATGATTCCTAACCTTAAGTCCATTTCTCCCGAGTCAAGGCTTCAGAGTGCAGAGAAATACATTCTGAACTAGGAGACATATCTTTACCTCCCAGACCCTGGAATGACCTCTCTAATAAGTGGCAGAGCCAGGACTCAAATTTCTGATGCCACACTAAGTCCAATGAAAGCATGAGCATGTCTAAAGAAGGAATGGGTTGCTAAAGGCAGGAGGCACAGGGAACTATTGAGACGGGGTCTTCACGCTGCTCCTCTAAAGTTGTGCTCTCTGGGCTGAGGCCCTGAGCACATCAGAAGAACCACTGTTCCAGTTATGACTACCTCTTGGCATAAAGTCAGCCTGGAGGAGAAGGGAAGAACTGAGATCACAACATTCTGGAATGTAATGGAAAGGACTGGTCCCACTCACTGCCCCTACAGTGCACAGTACAGATCATCACAAATGCTTACAACAAGGAACAGAAAAGTCAAGGGAAAGCAGAATTAGACAGTTGTCTTCCAAATATCAAAGAAGAGGGGGTTCTGGTCAAGAGGGCAGAATAGGTAGATACTGTACTCACCTCCTCCCATGAACACATCAAAATTATAACTAAATTATAGAACAACCAACCAGGATAACCATCTGAAAACTAGCTGAACAGAAGTCCTATAACTAAAGATATGCAGAGATGCAAAAGGGGCTGGCCCCATACCCACCTGCGGCAGTTGAGGATCTGGAGGGATATCTCAGCTACAGAGGTTCCCCCTGAGGAGCAAGGGGTCTCAGCCCCGTGCCAGGCTTCCCAGTCTAGAATACCGGTGCTGGAAAGAGGATCCCATGTAACATCTGGCCGTGAAAATCAGCAGGTAATCCTCTGTCTGTCTGTCCAGGTGAGAGGGTGAGACAGAAGTCTGCTGGAAACTCAGGCTTCTTCTTAAAGGGCCAGTGCACAAAGTCTTGCTCGCAGGCATTCACCTTGGGTTCTGGGGAAGGGACGGTGGCTGGTGGGGGATGGGGTGCCAGAGACATACAGGGAGAGACTTCCCTGAGTTGTGTGGCTTCCATGTAAGGGCTGGAGGGATGGCTGCCACTGCCTGTGTATTGAATCCTCCTCCCACACAGCTAACTGGAGCCATTGTTCCTGTGTTGAGCCCTCTCCCCACACAGCCAAACATAAATCTGCATTAGCCTGGTGAACTCTATTAGCTCCACACTGACGGCTCCCTGAGACCCCACTCACCAACTTGCCCAAGGTCCAGGCTCTTTCGATGGCAATCAGCCTGGGCCCACGTTGAAATTTTTCTTAAAAAACTCCAGTCAAGCTTGATGGATGCCAAATATAAAGGCCAAAACTGAATTGTTTGGCTTCAGTGCGAGGGCTACAGGGGCAGCCGCCATTGTCCCTGTGCTGAACTCTCCCACTGCACAGCCAGACCTGGTTCTACATTAGCCTGGTGAGCTCTATTAGCTCCATGATGATGACTCCCCAAGGCCCTCCCTCACCCAACTCATGCTCCACCCAAGGCTCTATCAGTGGCTGAGACTTGTGGGCAGCTGTCTAGGTGGATAGGTGGAGACAGCTCTGACTTGCCCCAGGCCTGGAATTGAAGGCAGTCAGCTTTGGTTGTCAGTGCAGCCCCTCCTACATGCAACCAGGTCTAGCACAGGCAGCTTCCAACTGCGGATTGTTTTGCAGTTCCTAACAGGTAGCCCCGGGGCCAGTCTCAGGCAGCATCTGATGTTGAACTGCACTAGGGTCCCTCCCAAGAAGTATGTAGGTGGACCCAGAGCAGAATTGTCACTGAAGAATCCATGCCAGGCAGAGAGGTATATTCCTATCACACCTGCTATCTAACCCTCAGCCCTACTGTCCCCAGGGACTCACATACAACTTCTGCCTTGAGAGCCATCGACCCTGTAGCAAGTGAAATGAAGTATAAAGTCCAGAGCCAGCTGCTACTCAGACTCAGAGTTGGCCTGCTGAGAACACCTTTCCAGAGAGTAAAGATCTCATTAAAAGGACAGTAAAATAAACCTCTTAGAAAGAACCAGAAGAAATGTGTAAAGTCAAAAGAACTAAAAGAAAACCTTACAAGTTTTCAAAGGGACAGTTTGTTTCACAATTTCTATGAAAACCTACTTGCCTTCAGGCCTCACATCATCCACCTGGGCTGCTGAGGTTTGCCTCCATAGACAACCATTTGGCTATTTGAGGGTAAAATACCTTCCATGAGCTTAAGGAAAGCTGAGCCCCAGAGAGAAGAGTGACCAACCCTGGCTGCCCAGGCCATCATGGCCACCTGCAAATAGAGCCTCGGACTCCCATTCTTGGCAGCCACTTCTTTGACAGCACAAGTGGTCTGAAACCAGAGTCAGAGCTACCTGGGTGCTATTCCAAGGCTGTGGTGAAAACATTAAAGCAGCGTCTAGCAGCATCTAGCCACGCCACCCCACCCCACTACCCCACCACCCCACCACCCCACCACTCCCACAAGCAGGCTAAAGGTACACCTTTAATTGGCTTTTCTCCCATCCCAGAATCACTTTACCCAATCCTGGCTCCTGTCCCCAGGGATAACCTCTCACAATAACCACCTGCATCAAGTTCTTGTGCTTCTAGAAGAAGCCCAATTAAGACAAAGAGCAAAAGAGAAAAAAAGCTCAACAAACTGAAAATCAACAACTCTTCTTAGATCCTCTTTTTGGCAGGTGGCATTCCAGCAATTGTGAGGCTAGAAAAGATAGGTGTTCTATTTTTAGAATCATAGTGTTTTGCCGTATGCAAGAAATACAGCGCAACTTGAAATGCTTGCTTTTAACTATGGGTTGACTTATTTCATGGTAGTTTGTAAATTAATGTTTATTTCCTTATGATATTTTATCTTATCCTAAAATGATGCTCTGTATTTTATAGGATAGATATTATTGCATCTATTTAAAAGATGAGAAAACCAAGATTTGGAGACATTAGTACCTTGTTTTTGGTACATAAACTAATAGGCTTTATGTGGTTCTCTGAGATTGAAAGGTGTGCTGACAGCATGACTTGGGATATATTTTCACCATGCTGAACGTGCCTGCCTTGATTTTACTTATTCAGCTAACATTTACTGAGCCTCTGTGCTAAGGGTTCTGGTTTCAGGGTTGACAGGGCAAACTGCTGCCCTGAAAACTGGAGAGATAGACAGTGGATACAGAGGATCACAGCTGATTGGAGCCAAATGCCCCGGAGCATAAGCCACCCCTGGAACCAGTTCTGGAAGGAAAATGTTTACACTGTCATTGGCCAATTTCTGAAGGCTTGTAAATTAGAAAATACAAGTGAATCCAGCCTTAAGGGGGTTCTTACCCTTTCATTAGTTTTACCTTCAGGAACATCAGTGGGTTTTCACTATTAGGATGGAGAAAAATGTCTCTGTGCTTCTGGCCAGAGGAGGAGGAAAAAGACCATGTTTTTAAAACACTCAGAACTGCCTGCTTATAGCAACACCTGTCCTCCTGGGAAACTTTTTCATCTGAGCATAACAAGAGCTCAGTGGGTATTATAAGAGCATAAACAACCTGGAGGATGGGAAATACTCAACGCCAGCCCCTGGTAGCCTTCACTGTGGGGCATGGGAGCTAGCCCACTCCTTCCCATGTGTGCCTCCCTTCTACCTGTTAATGAGGACAAAGCCCACCAAGCTCGCAGTGAAGAGAGAGGAAAGCGTGGCTTATGCTCAAAGGGGCAGGGCCACCCCTTGTTCTTCTCTGGAAGAGAAGCCAGATCTCACACCAGTCAGACTAATTCTCTACTCCTCTCATTAAAATCTGGGGGAGGAATAAAGAAGTCAATCAGCCATGCAGATTTTTCAACAGACAACTAGAATTATTTAACCACCAAGTCTTGGGAGAGATTTGAAAGGTTCCCTAAGTTCCATTCTTTACTTGCTTGCTTTATAATGGTTAACATTTGAATTACAAGTAAAAATTCAGATAGTATTCCTAGAGTGACTCAGAGAAAACTAGACTTAAAATTTAGAATACAAAGGTATATGCTCCATCTCCAACACTTACCGAGTTACTTAAGTTCTTTCAACCTTAATGTCCTAGTCTATAAAATAGAAATAAGAATACCCATCTCAGTGGATTTAATGATATAGGGACTAATATGACATAGATATAAACCATAACTACAGAATGCCAGATAGTAACACTTCCTAAAAATAAGAATATGCAGAGGCTTGAAATAGTAGCACTTGAATTAAATAGAAAACTTGAACTCAATATGTAAAGAGTAAAAAAGAGATAAGGCCCCACGTATGGAAAGGAGAAAGATATTTAAGACCAAGAACCTAGAAAGTGTCTGTGTCTTCATGTTGTGGAGAAGAAACACAGAGGATAAAATAAATAACTAAATTTTAGAGCACTTTACCTCTTACACCAGCGGTTCTCAACCTGTGGGTCGCGGCCTCTTTGGCGGTCGACGACCTTTTCACAGGGGTCGCCTAAGACCATCAGAAAACACATATATAATTACATATTGTTTTGTGATTAATCACTATGCTTTAATTATGTTCAATTTGTAACAATGAAATTGGGGTCACCACAACATGAGGAACTGTATTAAAGGGTCTCGGCATTAGGAAGGTTGGGAACAACTGTCTTACACTATACCGTTATTCCTTACCCCCATATCTATGCTCGCCCTACAATAACCCAATGGCTTATGATTCTTAATAAAGAATGTCTCACAATAGAGGCATCTAATGGAGTTTGTAAAACACAGATGTCCAAGTCCACCTCTGGAAATTCTGCTTCAACACACCTGGGGCTAGGGAGGGCCTGTATTTTTTTAAAAAAAGCTCCAAGGATAATACTGCAATACACTTCTGCATAAAAATCACTACAAATGAAAAATCTGAAGCTCAGGAAGCTGGAGCAACTCGCTAAGATTTAACATATGAATGGCAGAGGTAGGAGGTGAATCCAGGTCCCCTTTTTTCCACCCTGTGATTCTGGAAGGACAACCTTCCTTAGTTTAATCATGTGGCTGAGTTGACCTGGCACCAGAAAGCTGCTTTCTCTCTGGTGGGTGGAGCCCAGGAGACAGCCACAGTTGTAATATGCAAATTGAATTAACAGCAGTGCTCACTGATCCAGGGAGGAGAGTTATGAGAAATGGAAACTGATCACTCAGGGCCGTTGCAATACGCAGCTGGGGCGGAGCTGTACAGCCTGCTTGTGGTCACACCCATGAGCAGAACTTGAGTTTTTATCTGTGACTTCACTCTGGCCAGGAGAGTGCAGCTCGTGTTTTGGTGAGATCCCCACAGCCCCCGGTGATGTCAGTGAGAATTTTAAACCTGTGCAGAGAGCAGCCAAGACTCCAGGCTAGTAGCAGGAAACAAGCAGGCTCAAAGCCATAGGCCCACCCAGGCATGGTCTGCCCAGTGTTTTAAAGGACTCGTGATCTTGACGTCAAAGTAGCTGCGTTGCAAAGATTCAGAATTGTCCCTTCAAGGATAGTTCACAAAATTCAAGCTGGATTAGTTTCAGAATCTGACCTAGAGCCTTCCACTAAAGGCATTGATTTCCCCGGCATTCATTCCAACAGGTCATTTTCACAGCCTATTTCGTGTACCTCTCTGTGGGGCAATTCTCATTCTCAGCCACAAGATCAAAGATTAGGTTTTTCATTGTTGGGGAAAAAGAGGTCAATTTGCTCACTCTCCCCGATGACTCTGCAGAGATTTCTTTTTTAATTTTATTTTTTAAAATCTAGGTCCATTATACCCCTGTTTCAATGAGGAGGGGCTTGCCTGGCCCTGTGAGCCCCTTTCAGAAAGTTTTAGGTATCAGTGGCATGTGTCAGGTCTGTAAGGAGAGATGAGTGAGAACTCCTGCTTCAAAACAAAACCTGTGGTGCACAGAACACACTCCAGAGACAAAGAGGCTAGAGATTAAAGGTGATGAATGCTACTTGAGGTGTCAGCGCTATTGTACTATTTTTTCTCCTTTCTCTTCCCTTACAGAGCCATGATTTGTAATGTTCTGTCATGTCCAATTTGGGGCACAGCCTAATGGATGTCATAAGGCTGTAAACACTCTCAGGTTTATTTTTCGTGGGTTGTCTTCCACTTTGTACTAGTTATAATCCATATCACCCAATAATAGATTAATTTTGAGATTCACCTTTTGTTCTTATTAAGCTCCTGAGGCTTGGGAAATAAATATTGCAGTGCTAATATGTGGAACTGAGCTGAAAAATTATTCTGGCACAGATATTTGGGGAGAAGAAAATACTGTCCCGGGAAATGTGATAAATGTAAAGAGGATCAGATTTGGGTGAGAAGAGCTGGACTTGAATCCTGATTATGCTAATAGCCACTTGCCATGATCTGGACAAGTGGCTGTACCTCCCTGCTTCAGGGTCCCTTTCTGAATAATAAAGCATCGGTCTAATTATGGCATTCTGTAGATGAATTAGGCTTCTGATCTACATTAAGGGATGCAAAAGAGTCCTCCTGCATCCCCTGTTAATGCTGTTGACGGCATCAGATAGTCCCAAGTGTGTAGGAGATTAGTGAACTTGAATGCATTTCCCTGGAAGGTCAAAAGCCTACTTCCTGGTAGAGCTTACTTTTCCCTTGGAAAACTGGGGAGTAGGTCAAGCTGAGGAGATCTAGAATCCACCTGCTGGAAGAGGAGGAGGAATCTATACTAATAATAGCCTAGGGCCGGTGCCACCGGAGGGACGACCAAGAGCGGGGGGTCTTCAGAGGGGGCAGGGCCGCCGGGGACATCTCTCCACACACCTGTGCGGGGGGTATGATTCAAGTCCCGGATTGTGAGAGGGTGAGTGAGAATGACAGAGGCTAAGCCTTAGCTAAGGGACCAGCTAAGGGACCAGCAGGGAGTTAGTTCTTGGGGTGGAGTCCATCTTTGATGAGCAGGGAGGTGAGGCTGAGCAGAGGGCAGAGCCCTGGCCAGAGCCCTGGCCAGGAGGCCTGTGCTCTGGGTAAGGCAGCCATAGGAGGGTTTAGTCCTGGGGATATCACGGGATTTTGGTGTTGTAGAAAGAATAAGGTGGAGGATGGCTTGACTGGGACTTGCCCAGAGGTGGGAGACCAGGCAGGAGGCTCTGCCAATAACAGTGGCAGTGGTCTGAGTTCTAGTCCCAATGCTGCTCCCCAGAGAACATTGGAGCTGGAAGGCACCTTCACAGCCACTCAATTCCCATTCCCTTTACAGGTAAGAAATCAAGGCCAGGGAGGCCTGGTTCAAGTGTAGGGGGTCCGCAGCAGGCGCAGGGCCAGGGGGGACGCCTCTCCGCATGCTTGAGCAGGGGGTCTGGTTCAAGTCCCGGATTATGAGAGAGTGAGTGAAAATGACATAGGCTAAGGGACCAGCAGAGAGTTGGGGAGGTGGAGTCGATCTTGGATGAGCAGGGAGGTGAGGCTGAGCAGAGGGCAGAGCCCTGTCCAGGAGGCCTGTGGTCTGGGTAAGGCAGCCATAGGAGGGATTAGTCCTGGGGATGACACAGGACTTTGGCATTGTAGAAAGAATAACTTCAGCCATCAAAGATTAAACTGTACACTCCAAATGCTTTTTCTTGAATGGTCCAGGTGGTAGTGGAAAAACATATCTTTATAAAGTTTTAATACATTATATTAGAGGTCGTGGTGGTACTGTTTTATCCACAGCCTCTACAGGAATTGCTGCAAATTTACTTCTCGGTAGAAGAACCTTTCATTCCCAATATAAATTACCAATTCCATTAAATGAAACTTTAATTTCTAGACTTGATATAAAGAGTGAAGTTGCCAAAACCATTAAAAAGGCCAAACTTCTCATTATTGATGAGTGCACCATGGCATCCAGTCATGCTATAAACGCCGTAGACAGATTACTAAGAGCAATTATGAATTTGAATGTTGCATTTGGTGGAAAAATTCTCCTTCTTGGAGGGGATTTTCGACAATGTCTCAGTATTGTGCCACATGCTATGCCATCAGCCATAGTACAAATGAGTTTAAAGTACTGTAGTGTTTGGGGATGTTTCAGAAAGTTGTCTCTTAAAACAAATATGAGATCAGAGGATTATGCTTATAGTGAATAGTTAGTAAAACTTGGAGATGGCAAGCTTGATAGCAGTTTTCATTTAGGAATACATATTATTGAAAGCCCCTGTGAAATGATTTTTAATGGATCTATTATTGAAGCTACCTATGGAAATACTATATCTATAAATAATATTAAAAATATATCAAAATGTGCAATTCTTTGTCTAAAAAATGAGCATGTTCAAAAATTAAATGAAATTTTGGATATACTCAATGGAGATTTTCACACATATTTGAGTGATGATTCCATTGATTCAACAGATAATGCTGAAAAGGAAAATTTTCCCAACGAATTTCTTAATAGTATTACTCCTTTGGGAATGCTGTGTCATAAATTAAAATTGAAAGTGGGTGCAATCATCATGCTACTGAGAAATCTTAATAGTAAATGGGGTCTTTGTAATGGTACTAGATTTATTATCAAAAGATTGTGAACTAACATTATCGAAGCTGAAGTATTAACAGGATCTGCAGAAGGAGATGTTGTTCTGATTCCAAGAATTGATTTGTCCCCATCTGACACTAGCCTCCCATTTTAATTAATCCGAAGACAGTTTCCTGTGATGCCAGCATTTGTGAGGACTATTAATAAATCACAAGGACAAACTCTAGACCAGGGGTGGGCAAACTTTTTGACTAGAGGGCCACAATGGGTTCTTAAACTGGACCGGAGGGCCGGAACAAAAGCATGGATGGAGTGTTTGTGTGAACTAATATAAATTCAAAGTAAACATCATTACATAAAAGGGTATGGTCTTTTTTTTTTTTTTTAGTTTTATTCATTTCAAACGGGCCGGATCTGGCCCGCAGGCCGTAGTTTGCCCACAGCTGCTCTAGACAGAGTAGGAATATTCCTATCTGAATCCGTTTTCACACATGGTCAGTTATATGTTGCTTTCTCTCGAGTTCGAAGAGTGTGTGATGTTAAAGTTAAAGTTGTAAATACTTCATCACAAGGGAAATTAGTCAAGCACTCTGAAAGTGTTTTCAGTCTTAATGTGGTATATAGGGAGATATTAGAATAAGTTTAATCAATTTATCAGTCATTGTTTGCATCAGTGTAGTTTTGACATCATGTTTTTGTTGTTTTTATATGATGTCTTTGTTGTTGTTATATCATGTTGTGATTGTTTATTTATTAATAAATTTACATATTATTTTCATATACATTTTACTAATTTTCTTTCATCTCTGACACTTCTATTATAGAGAAAGGGCAAATAGCAATATTAAAATATTTCCTCTAATTGATTCCCTTTTAATGTGCATGAATTTCATGTACCGGGCCACTAGTGTATATATAAGTCAGTGCCTGGGAAGAGGAAAGGGTGGTGAAGTAAATGGTACTACTTACCGTGGGACAGGGAAGATACACTAGACAAATGGCTACCTGGAATTCCCAAAAACCTGTCATGTTCAGGAGGATGCAAGGTCTGAACTACACTGAAAAGAGAGAAGCTACAGGGAGAGCATTTCATTCAACATAAGGGGTAACTGAACAAAACTTCATTCCAAGTCACCAGCTCCCTCTCTCTAGTGGCCTCCTGGAAACTTTGACATAACATCAAGAGGGCCAGACTAAGAATTAAAAACCTGGATTGGAAGCTTTTCTAGGAATGGGTTGCAGTGACTAGGAGGGGTGATCCCATGGTGAGGATATGGAATGATTCAGCACTGAAAGGAAGGTCAGCTGGAGGAGGTGACTTTAAAGCCTGTTAGAGGTAGCTCCCATTCTCATCCCTGTTTCACAGACAGAAGCACAAAGAATTTAAATAATTTGTTCACTATCACATAGCTGCTAAGTGACCCAGCCAGGATTTAAAACTAGGTGCTCTAGCTCTAGAATCTAGCTCTGTTGGTTCTCTTGCATTTCTGGGCTTTCCCACATGCTGCTTTTTGATGGCTAGAAGGCTCCTTAATCACCTCCATACCCTGGAAACTCCTACCCATCCCTAAGTCTTAGTTCAGATGTATTTTTTTGTCTAATAAATAAGCTTTCACTGCTTCCCCATGCCTGGATTTAGTGCCCATCCCGTGTGTTCCCAAAGCAGATGGTATTTCTCCTATAACACTTTCCCACAAAAAAACTTTGCTATCTTCTTTTCTATGACTTAAGCTCTTTGGGAATAATAACATTTTCTAGCTGGTACAATATTGTGCAAAGTTTGAAGGGGGAAAAAATCAAGGCTGAGAAACCTATCTAGTCAAGTTATTTGCACTTGCAAGGAGAAAATATGTTCTTAACAAGTAAGAACTCAGTACATATATCTGAACTTCCAAAAAATCTTATTAAAATTGTGCCCTGAAAGGTAAAATAAAATAAAATAAAAACTCCAGGATAGAAATGTCTTCAGTGATTTGATATTCAATATAAATTTTGCTATAAAAAGTTTTAAAAAGCATCTGACAGATCATTTTTACCATATTTAGGATAGTTCATTGTCTTACTATGGCCACCTGCAAATAGAGCCTCGGACTCCCATTCCTGGCAGCCACTTCTTTGACATAAATATAATCCTGAGTCTTCCAGTCCATGAGCATATTATATCTCTCCATTTAGTTTGGTCTTCCTTAATGTTGCTCAACAATATTTTATGTTTATCTGCAGGGAACCTTACACATCTTTTGTTAGCATCGATCCTAGATATGTGATATTTTTTATGCTCTTAGAAGTGGTATATTTTTAGAATTTTACATTTTAACTGCTTGTTGCAGGTGTACATGAATACATTTGATTTTTGTGTAATGATTTGTGCATAGAAAATGCAATACACTTCCCACTGGGGATGTGCCCGCAACCCAGGTACATGCCCCTGACCGGAATCGAACCCAGGACCCCTCAGTCCGCAGGCCGACGCTCTATCCACTGAGCCAAACCGGTTTCGGCGAGTATTTTTATTCTTATGAACACGACCAGCACCACCAGCCAGTGTAAGTTCCCTCAACACTATTAGGCCTAGGCTCTTGGGGACTTACAGCCACTGATTCTTTTCCAGGTAGGTCAACAGCAACAGATAGACAGGCTTGGATTACTGAACTGAGAAAGAAAAAAGGCCATTAGGTCATGAACTTGCACAGGTACAGAAGAAAAGGTGGAAAGTATAGTGCCCCTTAGCAGGACCAGGCCACCGGGATAGCTCATGCCATCAGGACAGAGCTCCTCCTGGAGCCAAGGACAACTAACCACCAGCTGGCTCCTCCCAGGCCTTGCTTCTTGTCCTCTAGAGGCAAGCCATCACCTACTGAACACAGATCCCATACATATCCTGAATCTATCCTCCACTCAGAGGTGCCTGCATCATCTCCAAGTGGAAACTGAGGCTGTAGTCAGGCAGGTAGAACCTCTTCCACACTTCCTTTCTTCTCTGGACTTTGGTTAATCTACCTCCAAGGAGTACTAAGGTAGGGGGTGAGTTCAAAACAGAGTATTTCATTTTCCCTCTACATGTTCAGAAAATATACTCCACTATTGTAAAAATAAGTATTATTTTTAAAAGGGAACCCAAGGCACAGTGGAAATCATCTCACATGTGGAGTCAGAGACCCTGCACAAGGTTCATAGCTTGGAACCAGCCAGGCCTATGGTCCTCATCAATGAGATAGGTGATGGAGTGGGCCTGGGCCTCTTCCCAGCAACCTAGTAAAATTCAAACATTACGAATGTGAAGATACTTTCTTGGAAGTAAATCACCATGAGAATGCAAGATGATATTATTATTAATATCAATAAGAATTTGAGGTATGATAAAAAAAAATGAGCTGCCTCATGTAGCAATAGAACCACCTGTCACTGGAAGCATTCATAAGAAAGTTGCAAATCCCTCTCTTAGCAATGCTTAGGGAGATGAATGCATAGGACATTATAGTTACTAATCTCTGAGTCCCTTTTTAATTTTCTACAAGTCTGTGATTCATCCAGCACTTGGAAGTGTCATAGGCCTGGGAACGACAATTTCCCTGAAGTTAAACTCAACTCCATGAATTTATATCAAGAAGGAATAAATTTATTTTCAAAATTGGGGTAAAGTGGGCCTTATGCACAGATTTCTCTTTCACTAATAACAAAAAACAAACTACAGTGGGAATTCTCTAGTAAAATATCTAGCTGTAGCCCGTTAACATCATCTTGGCAGGCTGAGGGAGAGAGGGATCCCAGACTTAATTAGCAAAATTTGACGAAGTCTCTCTCTCGAGCCCTGGGCTCCATGGCCACCTGCTCCTGCTTCCTCCTAGGCCCCAAACTCCAAGTCTCCAGTCTATGCCTAGATCTGATATAAATGGATGACTTTATAGGCTACAAATTATCACGAAAAACCATCCACCCATGCTCAAGAGAAAACCGAGCAAAAACTACATCTCTGTCAGTTTTTGTACCCAATATATTTGGAAAACTAATGAGCCTTTCTGCACTTTCATTGGAAACTGACAGTAGAGCCTCATCTTCAGAAAATCAGAGCATCAGAATGCAAAATAAAAGGGACAGTCTGCCTGCCTGTTAAGGCGTTGCTTGCTTTACTTGATTTATTAATTCAGCTAACTATTACCAAGAATCCTTTATGTGCTCAGGCACTTGGCTCAGCATCACAGAGGGTTCCGGGAGAGAACTGGTGACACGTTCTGTCCCTGATATCTATGATGATAAGTACCAATAAATTATGACAAAATAGAAAATGACCATGACAAGTATACATAGGTGGTTCAGTTAAGGGATGAATGGGACATAGAAAGGTTATTTCTGACTAAGAGAATCAGTCCAGTGAGTATTTAAGCTCAATCTGGAGGAATGGAAAGTATACAGTGTGCCAAGATAAAGATGAGCCAAGGCCCAGAGGCAGGAATACTCATGGGACAAAGAGCTAATACATGGCATTTATCAAGTGCTTACTGTATGCCAGGTGAGATGTGCAAAGCTCTTAAACAAATTATTTCATTGGATTGAGAAAACTGAGGCACAGAGAGCTTGAGTTGCTTCTTTAAAGTCACACAGCTTAGAAGTATAGAATTGACTCAGTGTCTGGTGGTAGTTATGGGAGGCTGTGCAAAAACTCCTGGTGCTAGATCAAGAGGCATTGGATGCCAAGCTTAGGAGATCAGTGTTCCAGCTGTTGAGATATTCTCTCTAGATCTTGTTATTGAGACTATTCAACCAATCTGTCATTGACTACATTTTCCACTTATCATAGTGGTTTGGAAAATTTTGAAAACCTAGACTTCTTTGACAGAGGTGAAAATGGTCAACTGCTGTTATTTACCTCAGCTCTGTTCTTAGCTCTGCATTCAGAACTCTGAGATGATCTAAGGAAAAGCTTACTGTAAGTTGGAGCCACTTGATTCTGGAGCAGAGGTGTCAGGAACCTTGGGAAAGTCCCTTCATGATGTAGGCTGGTATGGAATGAGTCCTACCACTCACTTCAGACTGAATGAGAAACTCCTATTTATTATGTGGAGCATAAATAGAATACACTAAAACACGAGGCAACAAATCCAGGGTCAGCAAACCAAACTCAGCTTACCATCTATTGTTGTAAACAACATTTTATTGAAATAAAGCCACACTGATTCATTCATTTATTTCTGCTCTCCTGCAATGATGGCAATGCTGAGCAGTGGTTACAGACTATGAGGTGTGCAGATCCTAGAATATCTGGATCTTTGCAGAAAAAGTTGGCTGACCTCCAAAATCTATACTAATAAAAGCCTAGTTGACCCTCGCGCCCTCCCATGATCCCCTCACGTCATCACAAGATGGCCGCTCCCACATTGTCACAAGATGGCCATCACAAGATGGCCTTCACAAGATGGCCAGCAGAGAAGGGCAGTTGTGGGCAATCAGGCTGGCAGGGGAAGGCAGTTGGGGGAGGGCGTGCCTGCAGGGGAGGGCAGTCGGGGGTGACCAGGCATGCAGGGGAGGGCAGTTGGGGGAGACCAGGCCTGCAAGGGAGGGCAGTTAGGGGTGACCAGGCTGGCAGGGGAGGGCAGTTGTGGGCCATCAGGCCAGGAGGGAATGGCAGTTGGGGGCAATTAGGCTGGCAGAGGATTGCAGTTGGGGCCATCAGGCCAGCAGGGGATGGCAGTTGTGGGCGATCAGGCTGGCAGGGGAGGGCAGTTGGAGGTGATCTAGCTGGCAAGGGAGGTCAGTTGGGGGCCATCAGGCCAGGAGGGGATGACAGTTTGGGGTCATCAGGCTGGCAGAGGAGCAGTTAGGCGTCAATCAGGCCAGCAGGGGAGTGGTTAGGGGGTGATCGGGCTGGCAGGCAGAAGCGGTTAGGGGCAATCAGGCAGGCAGGCAGGTGAGTGGTTAGGAGCCAGCAGTCCCAGATTGTGAGTCAGACATCCCACGAGGGGTCCCAGATTGGAGAGGGTGCAGGCTGGGCCGAGGGACACACCCCCTCCCATGCATGAATTTCATGCACCGGGCCTCTAGTAGAAAAATAAAAGAATTCTAGCACATTCCCATTGGAAGAATGGAGATCATTTAATTAATTTTCTTCTCCCTTCCCCTCTATCCTCTCTCTTCCCACCTCCAACACCCAGCCACACACATACACACACACACACACACACACACACACACACACACACACACTCGAAAAGGCTGAGCCCCAGAGAGAGAAAGAGATTTACCTAAACTCACAAAACTGGTAGGGGAGCAAAACTGGGGTCACAAATCATTAGACTCATGTTCCTTCTGCCACATCAATTTTGAAAGACTAAAGTAACTTGTTTTCTAAACAACGACTCAGTAACTAATTCCTGAAACACTGTGAGCCCAGCACCATGCTGATGAGCAGTGGAGACCTGGCATCTTCCCATCGTGTGGTCTACACTAAAAGTGGTGATAGACCTTCTGCAGTAGAGTTGTATCTTAACACCCTCTAAAGAAGGCAAATGAGGGGAAATCAAATAGCTCCAAAGTTTCCCTTTTAACTTCCTCAGGGAGGCCCCACAGCAGAAACTGACAATGCCACATATTGAATCCAACTCTGCCAGTAGGCCTTTCAGGGCTGAAAGATATCTGCTTATTGGTGCTGCCTCACATGAAGTAGCTGGGTGTGTTTAGCAGCTGTATAATTCAAGATGCCTTACAACTCTGAGTGGCATGTAGGAAATGAGACACGTTGAGGACATGGCAGGCTCTTACCTTCCATTGCAGGCTTGGCTTGCCTGGGCCTCTGCTTAAAGATGGAAGGCCAGGTGGCCTCCCATATTACTCAAATGATCTTCCGGCTCTTCTTCCCCCTGAAGCTTATCTAGTTGAGTGGGTATAAGATGTGACTGCACAGATATTTGAAGCAACTTGAGGCAGTGTGTAAAGTTCTCTGTGCCTTGTAGAGATTGTCTGTGTCGGGTGTGTGCGGAGTGTGTATTATGTGGGGATTCAGGCACAAAGGAGCAGAGAGGTAAGAGATTTTCCCAAACAGATAAGTCTTTGTGGTTGACATTCCTCTTCTTATGACCTTGGCAGTTTTTAAGATTACTGGTTAGGTATTTTGCAGAATGTACCTTAAAAGGGATTTGTTTGATGGTTTCCTCATAATTAGCCTGTATCCTGAAACAGAGGAATAAAGGACATCAGGGAAAATATAAATAAAGTATGGACTTTAGTTAATAATAATGTATCAATGTTGGTTCATTAATTGGAAATAAATTAACCATAATAATGTAAGATATTCATAATAGGTATAGAGTATAGGGGAACTCTCTGTACTATCTTCTCAATAACTCTGTAAATAGAAAACTTTTCTAAAATTAAAAAAAAGAAAAGTCTTTGTGGAAATAGCATAACTCACTGTGGGTTTTGTATTAGAGATATACAGAATCCTGGAATTAGAATAACATTGACGTTTGAGAACCAAAGGCCCCCAGATGGTGCCCAGTGCAGGACATGCACCTGCAGCATTGCAGACAGACAGCCTCTGCCTGACTCCAGGTGGCGCACCCACTATTTCCTGGGACAGCCCACCTCGTGCTCAAACAGCTTCAAATGTTAAATATTTATTCTGCATGTTAGAATGAACTTAATAGCTTCTAGTCCTATCTCCCAAAGTCACATACAATGAGTCTCTTGTCTCTTTCCTCATGATGGTTCTTAGCATGCTTCCCCAAGTTAGTCAGATCCCTTCCTGCCCCAGCTTATGTTTTCCTCATCATGGAGCAGCATGGACGGATGGTATGCATGTCTGTGCACGCACATGTACATACATGTTGGGGTGTGTAATGGAGGGAGAGAATTACAGAAGTTCTGAATTAGTGGAGTGTAAAAACCTTGTAGAAAGAGGGGTTTGGAAACCAAGCAGGCCATACTGCCCATGGCATTGTATGAAAAGGTTCAGCTTTAAGTGGGAGAGTAACACAGCCTAATTAGTAGTTTATAAACATTTTTCTGCCTATATGTAGAGGAGACATTTGTAGCACCAGGTCAGGAAGGCCCATTAAAAAAATACTGTAGAAGTCCAAATGAGAGAGGCCTTAGCAAAGGATGAGGCCTTAGCAAATCAGAAGGTGCAAAGATGGAGACAAATGTATGTTCAGGAGAGCCCAGCTGGAGTAGCTCAGTTGGTTGAGCATCATCCCGTGCACCAAAAGGTGGCAGGTTCAATTCCCAGTTGGGGAATGTACAGGAGGCAACTGGTCAATGTTTCTTTCTTACACTAATATTTCTCTTTTCCTCTAAGCAGGTGAGGATTTTAAAAAATGTTCAGGAGACTTGGTGACTTATGTAAACTTTTGAGGTGCAGAGAGAGACCAGGGAAGACACCAAGGGATGATGGGACAGTCAGCAGATGAAACATCTCCAAAAGGCTGCCACTACCAGAAATTTTTATTCTGCAGCCTCGGAGCCCTCCCAATGGAGTTTCTGCAGAGAAAGAAATGATACATTAACTGGGGGAGTTGGCAAGGAACAAGGAATAGAAAACACTAATTACAGGCCAAGATAATTAACCTGCAGGTCTGGGATCAGCTGTATGTAACCCCAGCTCATCTGCTCCTGAAAATGGCCAAGGGAGGATATGAGGGGAAGGGTATGGGCAGGACATTTTGCAAATGCTAAGGGAGCAGCTGAGCTCAGACCTTGGTGACACTTGAATTTAATGTGCTTGGCACTTTGGATCCAGTTTCTGGAGTCCTTAGGGTGCCAAATGCACTGCAGCCAGCCGGCCAGTTGTCCAAACGTCACTTATGCCTTCAGGCCACTAATTACTGCCCCCCTTTGGCCTTATTACTACTCTCCATTAGGGGCTTGTTGGTGACACGTGCAGGAAATGGTTTGGAGGCTATTAGACTGTCCCGGTTGAGGAAGGTCAGGTCTTGCCTCCTGGGAGAAAAGCCTAAACTGTAGCTTTATACTGTGGTGTTTGAAGCAGGAGAAATATCTCAGGACTAGGAAGAAGGAATATGTTCTTGTTTCAGCTCAACCATGTGGCCTTGAGCAAGGAAATTGTTGTACTTTACATAGCCTTCTTTTGCTTATCAGTTATGTGAGCATAAATGACCCCTAACTGGGAAGATCAGATGATATCAGAGGCACAGGAGCATGCATCTATGGAGCTAGTGTTACTGCTGTTGATGGTAACTGCTAACCTGAACATTTGGGTACACAGGACTGGGAATGAAGAAACCAGGGTCTTGGTTATTTTTGCTAGTATATTGTATGACGTTGGGCAAGTCATTTCTCTCTAAATTTATTTCTTCACCTGAAAACTGAAGGAATTGGTCTAGATCAGTGATTCTTAATCAGAAATGTACACTAGAATTGCCTATGGAGCATCTTAAAAATGTAGGTGCCCACACTCCAGTCCAGATCCTATACTGAATGAAGTAGATTCTCAGGGGATATTAGAATCTCATACTCACTGAAAACCATTGGAATAGACAGTCAGGCAGCACCTGCTCCCCACTTCTGTATACCTGCTCCCCCACCCACCCCTGACCCCGGTGCCTGGAACTATTTGATCCCCAGCCTTTGGGTATGCCTACCCACAGCCTCCAGCACTGATCCTGTCCTCAAGCCAAAGCTGAGAAGCTCAGCACCAAGTCTCCCTGGTGCTAAGCTGGCTCTGACCTCCTGTTTTAGTCTGGCCTCTGAGCCCTGGCCAGCCACCAAGATGTGGCCTCACCTTATCCTCTGGAAGAGCTGCATTACTGGGCTTGTCCAGCCCTTATTAATCTCCAGTAGGGCACTGCCTTGCTTTTCACAGTCTGGGGTTTCATCCTTAAACTCAAGACTAATGGGAAGAGACCTGGTACTGAATGAAAGATTGCCTTGCTCTGGGCCACTTGCTGGGATCATCCAAATACCCGCTGCTGTTGGACCCCTCTTTTTGTCGTGCCACATATATCTGACTCACAGAGCCCCACTCCCATCCAACATTCTTCTTGGACATTGTGATCCAACTTCCTTCCCAGGACTACATATGGCCTGTTGCCTGCCTAAGCAGGTGGCGTTTCCTGCCTGCAGTGTGACTTCAGCCTCTGGCTTTGTTCCTTCCCTACTCCAACCCAACTCCTACTCTGTCTAGCCACAGGTAAGGTAGTTTGACCAATTCTGTACCACCGTACAATTTTAGTTGTTTCTAAAACCCCTTCCAGCTGAAAAGTCAGAATGAGGCTGGTTGCTTTGTGTCTTAGGAAAAGCACTGGGCCTCTCTGGGCCTCAGTTTGCTCATTCATAAAATAGCAGTGCCAATATCTGCCTTGTAAAAACATTATTTCTAATTTGAATGCTTCTCCCCATCTATTAACTGAACTAGTCCTACTTATTCGCAGGCCTTGGGTCTTAGACATGGCTTCATGGTTTCCTTGCCAACATTCTCCCACCACTGCTATGTGCTTTGAAAGCAGCCTGAACTTTTTTCTTCGCAACTCTTTAAACTCGTGAATTAATTGTGAATTATCAGAATTATTATCTTCACTACTGACCATAAAGCCCAGGAGGGCAGAAACTGCCTTGCTCATCAGCATTAAATCCCCTATGCCTGCAACATGGTAGATGTGAGATATGTTTCTGATGACCAACAGATGAGATGTTGGATGTGTCTGGCATGTAGCAGGTGCTCAGTGAATATTATTCCTTCCCCTCTGCTCCTAGAGAGTACCACTGAGCCCGGCCCAGGATGTGATTCCCAGCATAGGGGAGCACCAGGGAAGGGCTGAGCTGGTTCTTGAGGTCCATGCTGGCTTTCCTTATGGGTCCTGTGCAATCTACCACTTTAGCAGGAGCCAAATCCACCTGAAGTCTGGTAAGAATGATGTCCCTATCAGCAGTTGTCAACCCTGAAATTCTCAACATTAAAGGCATCCCACCTGAGGATCTATTTAAAAATACCAGTGTCATCCACCCCACAGAGACTTTGTTTTCATTCATCTGAAATGGGGCCTGGCCTTTGGTATTTTCAATAATTCCCCCTGGTGATCTCAATATGCAGCCACAGATGAAGATAATTGATCTGGTCCAGTCACCATTTTTCAGATATGAAGGAGGGAAAGGAATTAGCCCAAGAACCCATAGCTTAGAAGAACTAACTTTCCACCCACAGCTCTTCCCACTGCACCAAGTTAACAAATTGAAATCCCCTTTATCTATTGCGGAGGCGGCTTTCCTGGCATTAGACTAGGCTGGGGGCAGAGAGCTTGTTTTTTCCATTCTAGAAAATCTGTTATTAAAAGCCTGTTTATGCAAGAAGGGTATAATTAAAATTGAATGAGTGTAATTCCTTTATTGCAATGAATATTAATTAAAGGTAAACACAACATCAATATTCATTTAGAGGAAGATGGAGGCTTAAAAACAGACTGTTCATACCAGGGTTGTCAATTATATCAGAAAAATAACAGGATGATAGGACCCCAACAGCAAAATGTTGCTCTATTTTCCTCAAAACCTCTTGGATATAGAAATTAGTCAAAATGCAAATCTGCTGTCAGTTTGGGCTCCATGATTGTGCACATCTCTGCCATGCTCAGGGCACAGCCCTCAGAAAGTTTTAAGCTTTGCAGACTTCTTAATGGAAGGTCAGCATGCTGGAGGGGCAACTGGCCTCACTTTGCCCTCCTGGAGAGGGAGAGAGGTCAAACAGACCCAGACTCAGTCGTGTAGCACTGGATGAATGGAAAAAGCATATTACTTCCCAAGGAATAAACAAACCCCAAGGCCACAGCAGATCTCCAGCTCTGACAAATCAGAGGTTTTTGGAAATGCAGACTGCTGGGCCTCTCCCTGGTCCTACAAAATAAAAACGTTTTTGGACTGAAGCTTGGGAATAAGCATTTTTGCAAACTCTTGTGTAAAATCTATTTTGTAGCCAAGCTCAAGATCTTTGTTTTGCCATGTCAGTTAGGGTCTTAGACCATGTCATTCATGGATTCATTCATTTGTCTAATAAGTATTAATCATTAGGCACTGTGCTAGTCAAAGGTGAATACCGAGACTGGTAATCTGTTTTCTGGTTCCTTCTGGTCTACAAGGGAAACTAATGCACTTATAATACACAGAGATTATTGTCATCACGAAGAGAGGAAAACAATATTATGGGAGCACAGAGGCAGGTGAACTCAACTGTGAATGGGGTGTCCAGGAGCACTTCACAGAGCAGATTAATGGAGAACTCATACGAGTAACACGTTCTCCCAGCGGTGAAGGTGTGGAGCCTTGGAGACACAGCTGGAGAATGGATTTCCTGAAAAGCAGAGGGAGTAGTGCTTTGTTAGGCTGATGAGTACTTCATTGTGAAGAGTATAAATGCCATATAAAGGCACATGGATTTCATCATGTCAAAGAGGAAAAGAGATTCAAGAGACTAACCTACACATTGGTGGGTTATGGTGGTGTAGAGAGTGCCTGGGAAGGCACATGAGCTGATTGTCAGCTGAGTCCACTAACATCGGCAGAGTCACGTCCTGGAAACATACCTTGCCAGAGGCAGGTATGTTGTCAGCCTGACCTTTAGCTCTGGCGCCAGGGGGTGGGTTTCATTATCTAAGTTCAGCCAGGCACCAGGAACAGATGCAATTATCCAGGCTCAGCCAGGAGTGACAATTACAAAGAAGCCACAAGAATGAAGACTTGCAGCTTGATCTTTAACCATGATTTCACATAATTTCCTTTGTCTTAAACTCTAATAAAACTTCCTGGTATCATGCTCTATATAATAAATGTGCTGCACTAGCTCTGGGTCACTGTCTCTCCATCCAAGGGCAGCGTCCCACCTGGCCCCAGCTTTACTTGAAGTCTTTGTGTCTGTTTCGTTTTTTCCTTTTCTCAATCCCCAGCTGAACCTACTCAGAACTCGTCAGCTCTCTAGCCATGCTGGTCACGGCCCAAGAGATAAAAACTTATAGTGTGAATGTATACAGTGACTACAGGTTTAAATACTTCTTCATCATACCAGATTTAGGATCAAACAAGGATTTGGATTTTAAAAAGAAACACTAACTGGGAGGTTGCATCTACTTAGGAGCCAAAACAGTATTTACCAGGAGTTGAGAGAAAGACGTACTATCCTCCTAGAGAAGCCAGTGCGTCCTGGATCAGTGGGGAGAAGAGAAGGTATATTAGACTTGGCAAGGCTTGGCACTGGGCCCAGCAGCAGTGCTCAGCAAAGCTGCTATTCATTATCATAGGCCAAGAAAGGCTCAAAATGTTTTTTTGTGTTTCTTTTTGTTTTTTGGTTGTTTTTGGTTTTTTTTTTTGTTTTTTTTTACCTATAACAGTCACCTTTCAAGCTCCTAATGAGAAGGGGGTCATGTTTGGCTACAGCAGTGCAAACTGTGTGGGTCCCAGCTCTGAAAACCAGGAGGGAGTGAGCTCTATGCATCCTGGTCCCATGTGCTACATTTTAGAAAAGAATAAATAAATTATCTTCTTCCTGAAGCTGACCTTATAGAATCACAGTTCCTCAGCTCTGACACAGCCCATAAAGTTTCTCCATACCAACTCTTGAAGTTCAAGTCACACTTCTACTGCAGTCCAAACAACACAATCAATATTTTTCTACAATCTAAGCTTAAAATGTTAACCTCCTCCTTCCCCACATTAAACATAGGGATCATTTTTAATTTGGGCTCTAACATAACATTGATTTATTTTTTTAAGTCAACATTTATTAAGATTTAATTTTAAAAGTATCTCTGTTTCTTTACTCAAGAATGCTTATCTCTGTAATAATTTTCTCTTGCATTCCTTTTTTCATTTTGCTGGACTAGACCTTCCAGAAATTCTTATAATGAGAATTATTGCATTAACTTTGAATGTCTAAAATGCTTTTATTTTGA
Source organism: Myotis lucifugus (assembly GCF_000147115.1). NCBI lineage: Eukaryota > Metazoa > Chordata > Mammalia > Chiroptera > Vespertilionidae > Myotis > Myotis lucifugus. The sequence goes on from NW_005871062.1 coordinate 7,550,424, forward strand.
CCTTACATTTTAATAATCATTTGGGTCATTATAGAATTCTAAGCTCAAAATCATTTCCTCTCCTAACACTGAAGACATTATTCCATTGTTTCTTTGTAGCCATTATTGATAATCAGAAATTGGTTGTTTATCTAATTCTTTCTTTGTGGATAATCTTTGTTTGTTTGTTTTTTTCCTGACAGCTTTTAGACAGCTGTTTGTTGTGGGGTTTTTTCCCCTTCATTTTTCAAAATTTCACTAGGATGTGTCCAGGGTTAATTTTATTTTAAACTTATTCTGTTCAAGAGCCTGGTATGCCCTTTCAATCTCAAACATCTTTCTTCAGCACTGGGATGTAATATTTTTTCCATTATATCTTTGGTCTCTCATCCATTTTGTCTATACTCTCTCCATCTTGAGCTCTTATTATATACATTTTATACTTTTGACTATGTCCTCCAAGTATCTTAACTTTCTCTATGTTTTATCTTTTGGTCCTTCTGTCCTAAGAACTGGCAGAATTACTCAGCTCTGTCTTATAACACACTCATGTTCTCTTCTGCTCTGTTCATTTATTGGCTTTTTCTTTTTAACAAATATATATTTTTTATAACATCTCTAATTGGTACTTTTCCTTACATCCTGTTTCTGTTTCCATTGTCTCTTTCCTAGGGTGCTAATTTTTCGGTCTGTTTGGATTTTGTTCTTTTCTCATATAATGTTTGTTTTCCTTGAATCTTCAGCAATTCTTGGTAAAATGCTCAACTTTGTATTAGAGATTGATTTAGAGGCTTCTTGAGAATGTGTTTTCCTTAACAAAATCTGACTCTAGCCATGTGGTGGGGGAGTGGCTTATGCCCAAGGCAATGAGTTGTGCCTGGGCCAGACTTCTGAATGTGGGGACTCTCAGTTAACTCTAGGATGTCACAGGTACTGTTCTGCCTTGCAGTCCCAGAATTCAGAGGCACCGTCCTGTTCTATACTCACCCATGCAACTTGCTGTTTGCCTCAGTGAAGGGAGGAGGTGAGGACATACAGTACTAGCACTAGGTCTTGAGACCCCTGAACCTGGGTTAATGCTCACATAAAAAGGAAGTTTGCCTCTTTTTGAATGTCATTGGCACTGGGCTCAGAGATAGATGGGGGATAAATAGACCCAACTAGAACTTAATTTAAAGTCAAAAGGGCTTTAAACACTTGATTATATTGCTTCCCTGTATTCTAGGGAAATATCTATAGCAATCTTTAGTTATACTATCTATCTCTCTATCTAAATATTTATACTATAGATAATATGTATTTAAATAGGTGAAGTGTCTTACATAAGACTTGGTACTCAACAAATGGGAGCTACTATGAAAAATATTGTTGACAACAGGTACTAGTATTACTGTCACCAGGAGTCATAAAAAGTCTGCTCATTCTCTTTGTCTCCACTCTTTCTTTAAAATCAGATTTTCAGTTGGAATGGTCTCAAATGGTTATCATTCACTTCAGGCCCTTCTTTTACCTCTTTAAAGGTTAATTAAAACATTTTTATTGTAAAAATATGGAAAGTACAGAAAAAGTAAAATAGCATAAATAAAAATTTTCATCCATAGTCCCATCACAATTAGCAATATCAACTCTATAATTTATGAACTGTGGCCCAGGGAGGAGAAATTGTCAGCAGGCCATTAGCCAGGTCTTCTCCATACTAGTCTTCTACTTCTCTCTGAAACAGAAAGTTACTTGGATTTTCCCTATTGGCCAGAGGAACATAGCCTGGGCAGAGTTACTCTCTCATATAGGAAGCCCAGATGGATTCTCAGTTCTGCCTGCTCATGTCTTCTTTCCTGCCCATAATCATGTTGGTCACAGCAATGTCTGTCTCTTGGATTCCATGTTCTGTCCCAGCTGAAGAAGTCATTCTGTTTTTCACTTATCTTACAGTATTAGTGTGGCATGTGTTTTATTATTACAGGTGTGGAGGCCACGCTAAGACCAGTCTTGGAAAGAAAAATGAAGAGAGCTCCTGGGACTGTGCAAATATTCCCCTGCACTACCTGTAAAACTCCTCTAAGAAACGTAAATGTCACCTCCAACTTGAAGTGCTCCCTCTTTAGCCAGGCATTTGCTCAGTCCCAGCTCTATTGGTTTACAGGTCTGTATTATTTTTTGGATTATGAACTTTCTAAAGGCGAGGATCCAATGCCTAGCACTATCCAGGCACATAACAAGGGCTCAATGAAAGTATGATGAATGAATGACTGGATGTTTGAATGAAGCTTTTTTGTTGATAAAGTAAGAACGCCTGTCCCGAGAAAAAAATATGACAACTTCACCTACCATATAAAACATGATATAAACAGTAGTATACTCCATGACTATCATTTAACTAGCCTTTCTTCTATTAATTTAGACATTTACTCCTGACTTACCCCAGAGTCAAGGGTGGAAGGCATGGGAGGGGTCATTTATTCTAACACCACAATTATTGCTTGAACTCATTCTATAGACTCCCCAAAGAGTGCTAATCTAGATTCTTGAATTTCTCCAGTGTCAGGGATATAGCCACTCTCCAATTCACCTTATTTCAAATTCAGAAAAAAACAACATTTTTAAAGAAAGTATCTTAGGAGTTTGAAAGAGAATTGAATTTAAAATTAAAGGTTTAGTTTTGAATCCCAACTCTGCTATTAAGTGGCTGTGGGGTTTATCATTTTATTGTTCTAAGCCTTATAATCTTATCTTGAAAATAGAAATAATAATTGTGATACCCCGGTGGCTGTGGACACAAAATGTAAAAATGAATATTAAGGTATTTTGAGAACAAGAAAAAATTGTATATATTTAAGGGAGAAAAGGAAGGAAGGATGGGAGATTAGTAGAGAAATGGACCACTGTCCTAAATAAAAGAAGTATCTGTCAAAATAAAACAGAAAACATCCTCCTCCAAAGACAAGGAAATAATTGGAATCATAGAACATTGTGTTATAAGAACAGGAACGCCTTGCTTATCATTTCAAGGCGAGTCAATGGACAGAACAGCCTCATAACTAATCTGACGCTTCATCCTTTCTACCTCTTTCTGCCCCACTGTTCTGGTCCTATGTCTAAGCACATGGGCTCTGAGCTGCACGGCCTGGGTTTGAATTCTGATTCTGCCACTGATGGAACCCCCAAAAGTACTTCATTTCTCTATCCATCACTTTTATCATTCTAAAATCAGAGTAATCATAGTATTTCCATGTAGGGTCCTCTCTTCCCTCTTACTGAATTTTATTTCTATTGTCTATTATTATAACTTCCTTGCATTCATTCTCAACTCCCTTGCCTCTCCTACTCCTCTGTGCACTGCACTCACTTTGCAAAACCACAACCCTAGTGAATCACAACTCTCCCCACACTCTCTGCCTTCCCCCTTGCAGCTGAGTGGAGCTTGAGAAAAACTCAGGGCAATACCTGTGCCCTGCTTTCGATACCAGACCAAGGCCCACTGGTGTGTCCGTAAGACTACTCAGCTTCCATATTGTGTTTTCTTAGCTCACTCTCCCACCCTGCTGGAAACAACTTCACAACTTCTCCTCTCCTCATTCTGCCTTCACTACCACTCTTACCTAATGACCTTGTTTTCCACATCTGTGAAGCAATCACAAGAACATTTCCACGAACTTCCACAAATATATCTATAAACCTGCCAAAATTTTCAAATGTGTGCTCTATTTCCCCTCCTGTTGCTAAATATAAATTGTTCATCTTCTATCTAAAGCTATTATGGGTTGAACTGTGCCCTCCAAAAATTTATGTGTTGAAATCTTAACCTCAGAATGTGACCTGACTTAGAAACAAGTCATTACAGATGTAATTAGTTAAGATGAGGTCATAGTGAAGTAGGTTGGACCCCTAATTCAATACAAATGGTGTCCTTATGCAAAAGGGAAGTTCACAGACAGGCACGTAGGAAGAATGTCATGTAAACAAGAAGGCAAGACCAGGGTGATGTGCTAAAAAGCCAAGAAGTGACCAATATTTTCAATAAATCACCATAAGCTAGGGAAGAGTCTGGTGACAGATTCTCCCTCACAGACCTCAGGAGAAACCAACCCTGATACCTTGACCTTGGACTTCTACCCTCCAAGACTGTGAAACAATGAATATTCATTGCTTAATCCACCCAGTTTTGTGGTACTTTGTCATGGCAGCCCCAGAAAACTACAACAAAAACCAATCCTAGATCACCTAAAGTGACTATTAGATTCTGCCCCATTAAGACTACCCAAAAACACTGTTCAAGCAGTCCTGGCCTTTTTCTCCAATAGCATTAGTTTTTCCCTCTTTACTGCAACCATTTTCATTAGCAGCTACATAAACTGTTATTTGTCCCATCTTAAAATATGTATATTTTAATTTCCCTTGGCCCTGCTTCTCCTGACCTTACCACCTCTTTTCTTTTGCAACATTTGCAGCAAAAATTTTTGGGTTGATGCACTCACTGTCTCCATTTCATTCCCTCCTATTTTTTAAAAAATATTTATTGTTGAAAGTATTACATTTTTTTCCTTCCCCCCCCCATTGACTTCTTCTAGCCCGCCCCCACCCTCCACCCATTCCCTTATTTTTCTTAAACACACTCAAACTAGGCTTTCGTGCCCATTACTCTACATAAAGTCAACAGCAGTGTCCACATTGCTAAACCCAATGGTCAATTCTCAGTCTTTCTCTTTTCTAAGCTACCAGTGATGTCTGAAGCAGCAGATCATTCCTGCCTTCTCAAGGCATTTCCTTCCCTTGGTTACACACTCCTGGCTTTGTCTTTCTTCAGAGACCCCAGAGTCCTGTCTTTGATCCTCCTCTCTATCTACACACATTCCCTGGGTTAGTTCATCCAACTTCAAGGTTTTAATAGCCATATATGTGTTAAGGCTGGATAAATTGATACCTCCAGCCCAGCCTCTG